>NC_092727.1:583602-690794 GCF_047496885.1 Scyliorhinus torazame
AGGGGGAGAAGGGGGGAAAGAGGGGCGGAAGAGGGGGAAAGAGGGGGGGAAGAGGGGGGAAGAGGGGGGAAGAGGGGGGGAGAGGGAGGGGGGAAGAGGGGGGGAAGAGGGGGGAAGAGGGGGGGAAGAGGGGGGGAAGAGGGGGGGAAGGGGGGGAAAGAGGAGGGGTGAAGAGGGGGGAAAGAGGGGGGGGAGGGGGGAAAGAGGGGGGGTGGGGGGAAAGAGGGGGGAGGGGGGAAGGAGGGGGGTGGGGGGCAAGACGGGGGTGGGGGGAAAGAGGGGGGTGGGGGGAAAGAGGGGGGTGGGGGGAAAGAGGGGGGTGGGGGGAAAGAGGGGGGTGGGGGGAAAGAGGGGGGTGGGGGGAAAGAGGGGGGTGGGGGGAAAGAGGGGGGTGGGGGGAAAGAGGGGGGGTGGGGGAAAGAGGGGGGAAAGGGGGGGAGGGGGGAAAGGGGGGGAGGGGGGGAAAGGGGGGGAGGGGGGAAAGGGGGGGAAAGAGGGGGGAAAGGGGGGGAAAGAGGGGGGGGAAAGAGGGGGGGAAGAGGGAGGGGGGGGAAGAGGGAGGGGGGGGAAGAGGAGGGGGGGGAAGAGGAGGGGGGGGGAAGAGGAGGGGGGGGGAAGAGGAGGGGGGGGAAGAGGAGGGGGGGGAAGAGGAGGGGGGGAAGAGAGGGGGGGGGGAAGAGAGGGGGGGGGAAGAGGGGGGGGGAAGAGGGGGGGGGAAGAGGGGGGGGGGGAAGAGGAGGGGGGGGGAAGAGGAGGGGGGGGGAAGAGGAGGGGGGGAAGAGGAGGGAGGGGGGAAAGAGGGGTGAAAGAGGAGGGGGGGAAAGAGGGGGGGAGGGGGGAAAGAGGGGGGAGGGGGGAAAGAGGGGGGAGGGGGGAAAGAGGGGGGAGGGGGGAAGGAGGGGGGGGTGGGGGGAAATAGGGGGGAGGGGGGAAGGAGGGGGGTGGGGGGCAAGAGGGGGGTGGGGGGCAAGAGGGGGGTGGGGGGCAAGAGGGGGGTGGGGGGAAAGAGGGGGGTGGGGGGAAAGAGGGGGGTGGGGGGAAAGAGGGGGGGGGGGGGGAAAGAGGGGGGAAAGGGGGGGAGGGGGGAAAGAGGGAGGGGGGGGAAGAGGAGGGGGGGGGAGAAGAGGAGGGGGGGGAAGAGGAGGGGGAGGGGAAGAGGAGGGGGGGAAGAGGAGGGGGGGGGAAAGAGGAGGGGGGGGGAAAGAGGAGGGGGGGGGAAGAGGAGGGGGGGGGAAGAGGGGGGGGGGAAGAGGAGGGGGGGGGAAGAGGAGGGGGGGGGAAGAGGAGGGGGGGGGGAAGAGGAGGGGGGGGGGAAGAGGAGGGGGGGGGGAAGAGGAGGGGGGGGGGAAGAGGAGGGGGGGGGGGAAGAGGAGGGGGGGGGGGAAGAGGAGGGGGGGGGGAAGAGGAGGGGGGGGGGGAAAGAGGAGGGGGGGGGGAAAGAGGAGGGGGGGGGGAAAGAGGAGGGGGGGGGGAAGAGGAGGGGGGGGGAAGAGGAGGGGGGGGGGAAGAGGAGGGGGGGGGGGAAGAGGAGGGGGGGGGGAGAGGAGGGGGGGGGAAGAGGAGGGGGGGGGAAGAGGAGGGGGGGGGGGGGAGAGGAGGGGGGGGGGAAGAGGAGGGGGGGGGGAAGAGGAGGGGGGGGGGGGAAGAGGAGGGGGGGGGGGGGAAGAGGAGGGGGGGGGAAGAGGAGGGGGGGGGAAGAGGAGGGGGGGGGGAAGAGGAGGGGGGGGGGAGAGGAGGGGGGGGGGAAGAGGAGGGGGGGGGAAGAGGAGGGGGGGGGGGGGAAGAGGAGGGGGGGGGGGGGAAGAGGAGGGGGGGGGGGGGGAAGAGGAGGGGGGGGGGGGAGAGGAGGGGGGGGGGGGGAAGAGGAGGGGGGGGGGGAAGAGGAGGGGGGGGGAAGAGGAGGGGGGGGGAAGAGGAGGGGGGGGGAAGAGGAGGGGGGGGGAAGAGGGGGGGGGAGGAGGAGGGGGGGGGAGAAGAGGAGGGGGGGGAGAAGAGGAAGGGGGGGGGGAAGAGGAGGGGGGGGGGAAGAGGAGGGGGGGGGATGAGGAGGGGGGGGGGAGAGGAGGGGGGGGGGAAGAGGAGGGGGGGGGGGAAGGAGGGGGGGGGAAGAGGAGGGGGGGGGAAGAGGAGGGGGGGGGAAGAGGAGGGGGGGAAGAGAGGGGGGGGGAAGAGAGGGGGGGGGGGAAGAGGGGGGGGGAAGAGGGGGGAAGAGGGGGGGGGAAGAGGGGGGGGGAGAGGGGGGGGGAGAGGAGGGGGGGGAAGAGGGGGGGGGGAGAGGGGGGGGGAGGGGGGGGGGAGGGGGGAGGGGGGGGGGAGGGGGGGGGGAAGGAGGGGGGGTGGGGGGAAAGAGGGGGGAGGGGGGAAGGAGGGGGGTGGGGGGCAAGAGGGGGGTGGGGGGCAAGAGGGGGGGTGGGGGGAAAGAGGGGGGTGGGGGGAAAGAGGGGGGTGGGGGGAAAGAGGGGGGTGGGGGGAAAGAGGGGGGTGGGGGGAAAGAGGGGGGTGGGGGGAAGAGGGGGGGGTGGGGGAAAGAGGGGGGGGTGGGGGAAAGAGGGGGGAAAGGGGGGGAGGGGGGAAAGGGGGGGAAAGGGGGGGGGGAAAGAGGGAGGGGGGGGAAGAGGAGGAGGGGGGGGAAGAGGAGGAGGGGGGGGAAGAGGAGGGGGGGGGGAAGAGGAGGGGGGGGGGGGGAAGAGGAGGGGGGGGGGGAAGAGGAGGGGGGGGGGAGAAGAGGAGGGGGGGGGGGAAAGAGGAGGGGGGGGGGGGAAGAGGAGGGGGGGGGGGGAAAGAGGAGGGGGGGGGGGGGAAGAGGAGGGGGGGGGGGGAAGAGGAGGGGGGGGGGGAAAGAGGAGGGGGGGGGGGAAAGAGGAGGGGGGGGGGGAAGAGGAGGGGGGGGGGGGGAAGAGGAGGGGGGGGGGGGAAGAGGAGGGGGGGGGGGGGGGAAGAGGAGGGGGGGGGGGGGGAAGAGGAGGGGGGGGGGGGGGAAGAGGAGGGGGGGGGGGGGAAGAGGAGGGGGGGGGGGGGAAGAGGAGGGGGGGGGGGGGAAGAGGAGGGGGGGGGGGGAAGAGGAGGGGGGGGGGGGAGGGGGAGGGGGGGGGGGGGGGAGGGGGAGGGGGGGGGGGAGGAGTCACTCCAGCGCGGCGGAGCCGGGCCGCCGGGATTACTTTGCGCGGAGGGAGCGGGGCTCCGGGGGAGGGAGCGGTCGGAGGTGAAGCGTCGGAGGAAAGTAACCCGGAGCGAGCCGGACCCGGAGTGAGCGGCACCCGAACTAAACACGAACCCGGATTAAACCCGGACAGGATCCGCAGCGGCGGCCGCCCGCTCTCAACGCCGGCCCAGCGGGGACGGAGCCGAATCAAAAATCACCACAAACCGGGGCTGAGCGGAGGCGACAGGCCCGAGACCCTGGGGCTGGACCGGGGCCTGAGGGGCTGGACCGGGGCCTGAGGGTCTGGGCAGGGGCCTGAGGGGCTGGACCGGGGCCTGAGGGTCTGGGCAGGGGCCTGAGGGGCTGGACAGGGGCCTGAGGGGCTGGACTGGGGCCTGAGGGTCTGGTCAGGGGCCTGAGGGGCTGGACTGGGGCCTGAGGGGCTGGACAGGGGCCTGAGGGGCTGGACAGGGGCCTGAGGGGCTGGACTGGGGCCTGAGGGTCTGGGCAGGGGCCTGAGGGTCTGGGCAGGGGCCTGAGGGTCTGGGCAGGGGCCTGAGGGGCGGGACTGTCCCCTCAGGGTCTGGGCTATGGTCATTGGGTCTGGCCCGTAGTCAGAGGGTGTGCTCCGTGGTCTGGGCTGTTTGCTGGGGTCTGGGTGAGGGTCTGGCTGGGGTCTGGGCTGGGGCCTGGGTGAGGGTCTGGGCTGTTTGCTGGAGTCTGGGTGAGGGTCTGGGCTGGGGTCTGGGTGAGGGTCTGGCTGGGGTCTGGGCTGGGGCCTGGGTGAGGGTCTGGGGGAGGGTCTGGGCTGGGGTCTGGGTGAGGGTCTGGCTGGGGTCTGGGTGAGGGTCTGGGTGAGGGTCTGGGTGAGGGTCTGGCTGGGGTCTGGGCTGGGGCCTGGGTGAGGGTCTGGGGGAGGGTCTGGGCTGGGGTCTGGGTGAGGGTCTGGCTGGGGTCTGGGTGAGGGTCTGGCTGGGGTCTGGGTGAGGGTCTGGCTGGGGTCTGGGTGAGGGTCTGGGTGAGGGTCTGGCTGGGGTCTGGCTCCGGGGGCTGAGCCGGATACTGTGTAACTCTCTGTCTGATACATTGTGACACTTTGCGGATACTTTGTTTCCAACGCTGGGTCCCAGAGGAGCAGCTCGGCCACCGGGGCTCCGGCCTCCGTTTGGGATTTGGTCCTGGAATGGAGCTTCACTCCTGGACTTGGTAAACATTTGGGTCAAAAGTTGCCAGTGAGAGATTCCCACATTCGGAGCTTCCCTGGACTCTCCCTTCACGTTGACTCAGAATTTGGGGAAGAAAATGAGAATCCGATAAATTGAGAGATTTGGAATCAGTGAAGGAGCCAAATGAGCGTTACACCGTCCGGCCTGAGTGAGAGGTAAACTCCATCCAATTGCTTCATAAACTACTATTGAAAGCAATAATATGCGGAGGCAGCATCCCTCTGACTACCTTAGAAATACCTCCTTCTTGTTGGCGCACATTATAATTGTGCCATGTATCACCTGAGCAATAAACTGAAAACAAGGTGTGGGGGACATTCACTTGAACGGTACCAGGAATGAGGGACTTCAGTTACGTGGAGAGACTGCGATTGTTGTCAGAAGTATAGAAAGTGTAGAGGAGGTTTGATAGAGGTGTTCGAAATCATGACGGGTTTTAATTGAATCAGTAAGAACGACAGACAGTGGCAGAAGGTTCGAAACCAGAGGACCTGCATTGAGGGTGACTCAAAAAAAACTAGTCGCAATGGGAGGCAGATTCTATCGTAACTTTCAGAGATCATTGAAAAGGGAACATTTGCAGAAGCATCGGGAAAATGCAGGACTCAGCTAATTGGACATCTCTTTCAAAAGAGATTCCTCAGGCTTTGATGGGCTAAATGGCCTCATTTTGTGGCGATCAGATATTTTTGCAGTGATGGTGATCGCTGCTTATGGTGACAGAACCAGTAAAATTCAGTTTTAATTTTATGGCACTCTGGGATTGTTGCTGCTGTTTTTCGAAATGAAACTGAAGCATTATTTTCGCCCATTCCGTAAGCACAGCTCTAAATTAAACACTGACATCCCTAAAGGGTTTTAGCATAACTGTAATGGCAGGAACTAGCATGACAAACACCCATAGGTTAAGGGCTACCATTTAACAAACCAATATACTGTCCGAGAGGAGATGCCCTGTGGTAGTTCCGAGAGATGGGTGAAGTTGGGATCAGTGGGTTCACAAACCAAGTTGTTCTCTGATTCAGAAAAACAACTGTTTTGTGTGTTCATGGAAATCCTGGGGTGAAATTAATTGACGGAGAAGGCGTGGAGCGGAGTTTCCGCTGTGGGGCAATCTGGAACGAGAGGTCATAGAGGAGAAATGACTTCTCCCAAAGGGTTGTGAATCTGTGGAATTCTCTACCCCAGAGTACGGGGGCAGCCGGGACAGTGAGGAACTTTAAGGAGGAGTTTGACAGATTTTTAATTGGTAATGGGTTGAAGGGTTATGGAGAAAGGGCAGGATGGTAGAGATGAGGCTGAGGGGAGATCGGCCATGATCGAACGGCAGAGTGGGCTCGAGGGGCGGAATTGCCAAATCCTACTCCTAGTTCTTCGAAAAGGGAAGATAATTTATCCCACTCTTGGTGTGTCTCCATAATGTTGCTGTTATTCCCTCAAATGCAAATAAAGAAGAATGCAAAATGGTACAGAATGCTGTGAGGTCCATTCAGGGTTGACAGCGACATATCTGTCAGATTTAAGTGGGTCTTCTGTTACTGATTGTGAATGATTGTTAATACTAAGCGTGGAAGAAATGTTCTTAAATGTGGCAAATTTATGGTAAAAGCTTTAGAAACAGGTTGATAGAAATTCTTTGCATTATGTGAAAAAACGTTTCACTTGAAAGTAGCCACTGAGATTGTGAGCTTTTGATCAGAAAGCAGCAAAATCGAAACTGAATTCACAGTCATAAAACACAGCGATTGAAGCCAGTGACCAATGGTTTAAACTGAAAAGAGATTGTTGGTTTATGAGTGAAGGGAGCATTCTGGCAAGTTCAAGGTGATATGAAAGAAACATTGGGATATTGATTTGATTGCGCCATTGCATAAAAGGAATTGGAGTGACCATCATTCTGATTCGCTAGCACAACTTCCAACACAAAACTGTTGCATCAAGCTGAGTTTGTGCTGCGATTCTGCAGCCTTTTGGTGGTTAGAGGATTGGGAATGCGCTCCTGCAACATGAGGGTGTCGAGTACCAGTGTCCTGGGTCGTTAACCCCCCCCCACACACACAGACACACACACATACAGCCTGTCCACCATCTACAAGGCACAAGTCAGGAGTGTGATGGAATACTCCCCACTTGCCTGGATGAGCGCAGCTCCAACAACACTCAAGAAGCTCAACACCATCCAGGACAAAGCAGCCCCGCTTGATTGCTCCCCCTTCCACAAACATTCAGTCCCTTCAGCACCCAACAGCAGCAGCCGTGTGTGCCATCTACAAGATGCACTTTACTAACTCAACAAGGTTCCTTAGACAGCACCTTCCAAACCCACGGCCACTACAATCTAGAAGGCCAAGAGCAGCAGATACCTGGGAACCCCACCACCTGGAGGTTCCCCTCCAAGAATATCACCACCCTGACTTGGAAATATATCTACGTTCCTTCATTGTCGCTGGGGCAACATCCTGGAAAGCCCTCCCCAACAGCACAGTGGGTGTACCTACATCCCAGGGACTACAGTTCGAAAAGACTGCTCAACCCCACCTTCTGAATAAGTGCTGGCCTAACCAAATCCCGGAAATTATTTTTTTAAAATGAAGTACAATCGAAATGATCTGTGCAAAAGTTTTCAGGAATAAATGTACGAGTTTATGACAAACAGGAAATGCAGAGCCTGCTTTCTACAAAGACGTTCAAGGAATGTCTTTCTGACTTTGGTTGCATTGCTCCTATTTGGACTGACGTGTTCTGGACTTTCATCGACTGCCCGCATTGAGGGGCCGTTTGAGAAGAGGCATTATTCAGAGGTGTGTCAATCTTGCACGAATCAGATGGAATGGAAGGACAGATGTTTGTTTATAGATCACCTATCCTCTCAGAACTGATGCTAAATGCTTTAACTCGCTACTCGATCAGCAACAATGATCATCCTGTTTCTCTGGTGCACAAGATATAAATCACGAGTGGTCAGTTAATCTGCTTCTGACTGTGTTGATTGAGACAGCTGACTGGCAGAATTTCCCAACTACTCTTCCTATTGTCCCATGGGATCTTTCGCTTCCACCAAGATTGGCAGAAGGGCCTTTGGTTTAAGAGTGGCACTTTTGGCTGTTGTGATCCCATGCCTGCATTTATTATATGCTTAGATCTTGAAGTGGGGCTTGAATCCATAACCTTCTGGTGTCAACCGTGGTTCAAGTCATTGGCACTTTTACCTCTAGTGAGTCCCAAGGTTTATGGGTTCAGCCCCACCTAGGGTAACACTGCAGTGTTATTACTGAGAGAGTGCTGCCTTTTGCGTGTGGTGTGAACATTGAACATACAGTTGTTTGCCCCTCTAGGTGGATGACCTGGGGAGCTGGTGGAGTAGTGGTAACGTCACTGGGCAAGGAATCCAGAGGCCCAGGCCAATGCTCTGGGGGCATAGGTTCAAATCCCACCACAGCAGCTGGTGGAATTTAAATGATGATGTGATGTTGACTGAGAACCAGTCTCTGACAATATTTATACTCAACCAACATCTTGGATTATAAGAAACAGAAAAATGCTGATCTAACGATTAGCACTTTGCTGTTGGTGAGATCTTGTCTTGTGCAAATTAGCAGCCAGATTTCATACATTATGACAGTGACTACACTTCAAAAGTACTTCATTGTCTGTTGAGCACTTTGGGACATCCTGGTGCTATATAAATGCAGGACCTGGGTTCATCCTACGAAGAGAAAAGAGAGCTAAAAATGAACCAATTTAGGCTCTTTAGCAAATATTCTTACTGTGGATTATAATCGGTTGTGTATCAGTAAAGGTGCATCATCTATGGCAACTACTGAGAAAACACCCGTTGCATGTCTTCAATCAGTGAAAGGTGCTGCGTAAACGGAATTTCAATGCATTCCAGTCAAACCTGGCTGAATATCTCAGGGCTTCAGGTGAAACTAATGGGATTAATTGGAGATATGGTTACGTGTAGCCATTGCACTTGAGCATATTCCTGAAAAATCGTAATCCCTAACCTTTTAATATACTCCATAATGCTAATTTAATATACTCCATAATGCTTCTACTATACTCCCAAGATACCCCGATAAATTGCTGATATTAAATTGCCCAGTCTCGCCACACACGGAATGAGCTCTGGAGTGAGGAGCTGGGGGGTTTGTGAATTTGAACCACATCAACTCTTGCAGAGAGAGAAGGAGGGCTGGGCTAATGTGAGGAATTCAGCACATGTTACTGGTGGAATGGGTCTGTCGTTACCCAGAGCTGGGGACAGTTATCTGTGTACAAACAATCGGAAGATCAGCCAAGTTGATCCACGCGGACATTCTCTGCTTTGTGTAAACACTGAGAGGCAGCAAAATAGGGACTTGATCCTGTGCATCTGACCGTGAATACCAGCAAATCTAAACCTGGCTGAAGACTAAGGGGGTATGAAGACATTAATAAAATATCTCCTACATTTTAATAAATGCTGGGAATCTTGAAATAATAACAGAAAATGTCATAAAAACGCAGCAGGTCTGGCAGTGTCTGGAGAGAGAAACTGGGTTAACAGTCCAATATAACTCTGGGTTCTTCTCTCTGGCAAGCACTTTGTTAAGTTGCTCTAGTTCAGAAGAAGAGTCATAATGGACTCTTTCCACATTTTCTGTTTTTACTCCCAACACTATGTATTGCTTGAGAAAGATCTTGGGATTTGTTAGCAGTTTGGAGCCATTGCAATTCTGCCTCTCTCTCTCAATCCAATGTTTCTTCCCCCTCTCTTGCTTGCTGTACATAATTTGACATAAATTGAATATTCTAACATACACTTTCTCATTTGCACTCTGCACTGCTCATGAACCATTCTTCAACTTTATTTTTTTATTTTTTACAATTAAGGGGCAATTTAGCGTGGCCAATCCACCTACCCTCACATCTTTGGGTTGTGGGGGTAAGACCCACGCAAACATGGGGCGAATGTGCAAACTCTACACGGATAGGGCGGGGATTGAACCCGCGTCTTCAGTGCTCTGATGCAGCAGTGCTAAGCACTGCCCATCGTGCTGCCCTGCTTCAACTTTATTGGTTAAGGAGCTATGCCTGTTCCTAATGTCCCAGATCTCCTGTAGAGGACACAGAGCCAAAATGACATTCTAACTATCGTAAATTCCAGTTCAAAATTCCATGGAAAATCTGCAGGTGAGTCTGAGGACTGCAAAATCCGGGACAATGTTTGTTTAGAATGAAAGTGGTGATATGAGGAGAGAGCTGAATGCTGGAATCCACACCCGTTGTGGGGGCTGTTCGCTTCACACCTGTTACAGGCTGCTGTGCCTCAGTACTGTTTGCGATCGAGCCCTCACTGATAAGACCATGAGACATAGGAGCAGAATTAGGCCACTCGGCCCATTGAGTCTGCTCCGCCATTCAATCATGGCTGATATTTTCTCATCCCCATTCTCCTGCCTTCTCCCCATAACCCCTGATCCCCTTATTAATCAAGAGCCTATCTATCTCTGTCTTAAAGACACTCAGTGATTTGGCCTCCACAGCGTTCTGCGGCAAAGAGCTCCACAGATTCACCACCCTCTGGCAGAAGAAATTCCTCCTCATCTCTGTTTTAAAGCATCGTCCCTTTACTCTGAGATTGTGTCCTCTGGTTCTAGTTTTTCCTACAAGTGGAAACACCCTCTCCACGTCCACTCTATCCAGGCCTCGCAGTATCCTGTAAGTTTCAATAAGATCCCCCCTCATCCTTCTAAACTCCAACGAGTACAGACCCAGAGTCCTCAACCGTTCCTCATACGACAAGCTCTTCATTCCAGGTTCATTCTTGTGAACCTCCTCTGGACCCTTTCCAAGGCCAGCACATCCTTCCTTAGATATGGGGCCAAAAATTGCTCACAATACTCCAAATGGGGTCTGACCAGAGCCTTATACAGCCTCAGAAGTACATCCCTGGTCTTGTATTCTAGCCCTCTCGACATGAATGCTAACATTGCATTTGCCTTCTTAACTGCCGACTGAACCTGCACGTTAACCTTAAGAGAATCGTGAACAAGGACTCCCAAGTCCTTTGTGTTTCTGATTTCTTAAGCATTCCTATGACTCCATTTCTCCTTCCAAGGTGCATAACCTCACACTTTTCCACATTGTATTTCATTTGCCACTTCATTGCCCGCTCTCCTAGCTTGTCCAAATCCTTCTGCAGCCCCCTTGCTTCCTCAATACTACCTGTCCCTTTACAGATCTTTGTATCATCTGCAAACTTATTAACAGTGCCTTCAGTTCCTTCTTCCAGATCATTAATGTAATAGTAGATCCTTTTCTCGAATCGGATTTGTGTTCTGGAATCAGGACATTTCCTGAACACTGCAGGATTTCATCTGGCCCTCCACAGCAGATTTGTCTGTGGCCTGTTATTGCTGTTTCGTTGTTGAATCTGTCTTCAAGTGATGAAAGGAACTTTGAGGACTGGTGGCTGGACTGGATCCACTGTGTTGCTGAACTGAGATGCAATTTGTGCTGTGTGGAACGCCCTATTGTGGGAAGACTGTGGAAAAGCCAGATCATTTAATGAACCTGAGCAGGAGAGGCTGCTGCAAGTCTGAACAATGCCTGGATCAGGAGTGATGAACTAACTGTCTGCTCGTAGGGTGTAACCGAAACAGCAAAATGGACCATCTGACAGACTGGATGTGGCACTGCCAGGGGAACTGGCATTCCCAATTTTACTGATCTGACCAGCGTTAATTTGTTTAATTGGCCTATGTGGGAGTAAATAGGATTTATGCCCCATTGCCTTGGCTGAGTGAGTACAATATTCAGTCTTTCAAAGAGACACGAGATACAGGTGAAAGTTGTTTAATCTGTGTGAGGAACAGTGAATTATCAACATTTCCTCACTCTGCTTTACTGTCTTGAGGGCTGATAATCATCAGAAGACTTTGTGCTAACAGCAATTATTTTAAATTCAAATCTGGTGTCAGTGTGATCGCCCCTGCTTGTCTGGGAATGAGCCTCTGCTCTCTTCATGTTGTGCTGACTGCTGGTTTGCAAAGTTCTCGATGAGAAATTTACTGTTTCAATATCTCCAAAATTGTCTCCGCTCTCTCGCTCCCGGCCCTCTCTCGCTCCCGGCCCTCTCTCGCTCCCGGCCCTCTCTCGCTCTCGGCCTCTCTCTCTCGCTCTCGGCCTCTCTCTCTGGCTCTCGGCCTCTCTCTCTGGCTCTCGGCCTCTCTCTCTGGCTCTCGGCCTCTCTCTCTGGCTCTCGGCCTCTCTCTCTGGCTCTCGGCCTCTCTCTCTGGCTCTCGGCCTCTCTCTCTGGCTCTCGGCCTCTCTCTCTGGCTCTCGGCCTCTCTCTCTGGCTCTCGGCCTCTCTCTCTGGCTCTCGGCCTCTCTCTCTGGCTCTCGGCCTCTCTCTCTGGCTCTCGGCCTCTCTCTCTGGCTCTCGGCCTCTCTCTCTGGCTCTCGGCCTCTCTCTCTGGCTCTCGGCCTCTCTCTCTGGCTCTCGGCCTCTCTCTCTGGCTCTCGGCCTCTCTCTCTGGCTCTCGGCCTCTCTCTCTGGCTCTCGGCCTCTCTCTCTGGCTCTCGGCCTCTCTCTCTGGCTCTCGGCTTCTCTCCCTCAGCCCTCTCTCTCGCCCTCGGCCCTCGGCCCTCGGCTCTCGCTCTCGGCTCGCTCTCGCCTCTCTTCTCGCTCTCGCCTCGCTCTCGCTCTCGGCCTCGCCTCTCTCTCGGCTCGCTCTCGGCTCGCTCTCGGCTCGCTCTCGGCTCGCTCTCGGCCCACTCTCTGGCTCTCGACCCTCTCTCATGTCTCGGCCCCCTCTCGGCCCTTGACCCCCTCTCGGCCCTCGACCCCCTCTCGGCCCTCGACCCCCTCTCGGCCCTCGACCCCCTCTCGGCCCTCGACCCCCTCTCGGCCCTCGGCCCCCTCTCGGCCCTCGGCCCCCTCTCGGCCCTCGGCCCCCTCTCGGCCCTCGGCCCCCTCTCGGCCCTCGGCCCCCTCTCGGCCCTCGGCCCCCTCTCGGCCCTCGGCCCCCTCTCGGCCCTCGGCCCCCTCTCGGCCCTCGGCCCCCTCTCGGCCCTCGGGCCCCCTCTGGGCCCTCGGGCCCCCTCTCGGCCCTCGGGCCCCCTCTGGGCCCTAGGCACCCTCTCGGCCCCCTCTCGGCTCTCGGCCCCCTCTCGGCTCTCGGCCCCCTCTGGGCCCTTGGCCCCCTCTGGGCCCTTGGCCCCCTCTCGGCTCTCGGCCCCACTGACTCAGGTGGATGTTTTCCTCACCGACCTTCCACTTTGCTCTGTGCTCACTGCATGCGATGCGCTTGTATTTCTTGTGTTTGAAGCGTGTGGTGAGCAGTGAAACCTATGTGGTTTCCGGAGGGGAAGTCATTGAGATAGGTTTTGAGGTTGATGAACCCACAGCTCGAAGCTGAGAAACGTGGACTGCGATGTAGCGGGTGTAGCAGATAAGAGGCTGTTGGACTTTCCATCTCATTGACTTGGGTTTGTTGCAATTAATCCTTACTTCAAAAGCTAAGTGTTTGACTGAAATGAATTTAAAATTGATGACCCTGTGATTTGAACATAACCCTTGAATATCTGTGGTTCTTGTTGCCGTCTGACTTTGATTCAACAGTGAACCAGTTATATATCCTGACTCCAAAACTGCATTCTTTTCCTGTTACAGCAACCAATAAAAGATTAAAATCATGTCTGTGTTGACCAGTTGCTGTGGTCAATTTAATTGACTACCGTTGACCAATGCTGGACTTTGCTCGGTGCCATTGCAGGGAACAGAGCAGTGTCTTCGCTATGGGTCATCGGTTAACCGAGCTCGCTTGTCTCGGCAGAACATGGCTGTTCTCCCAAGTTCTATCCTTAGTAAATTGGAGCACATTTAAAATTCTGCTGCTTGTGTCCGAACTTACACCAAGTCCTGTTTATCCATCACCCTGTCTTTGTTAACCTATGTTGGCTGCCAGTCCTGCAATGGTTCTCCAGAACATGAAAACATACGAAAGAGGAGGAGTAGGTCAATCGGCCCCTCGCAGCTGACCTGACTGTGACCTCTCACTTTCCTACCTGCTCCCTGCCCCCAATAACCCGTAACAACCTTGGCAAACAACCTCAATTGCAAAATTCTCATCCTTCCATTACACCTCTACGCCTACAACCTTTTTCATACCTGGTAAATAGTGAGGAGGATAGCCTTCCATTACAGGAGGATACAGACGGGATGGTGGCAAATGGAATTCAATCCGGATAAGTGTGAGTTGATGCACTTGGGCAGGACAAACGAGACAAGGGATAAACGGCAGGACCCTGGGAAGCACCGAGGATCAGAGGGAGCTTGGTGTGTATGTACACCCGTCCCTTAAGGTAGCAGAGCAGGTGGATACAGTGGTTAAGAAGGCATATGGTACACTTGTCTTTATTAGCCGAGACATACAGTTTAAGGAAGGTTATGCTGGAATTGTATAAAACGTTGGTTGTTGTGATAGCCACTGGAAAGGGTGCAGAGGAGATTTACCAGGGTGTTGCCTGGTTCGAGAGTTCGTTATGAAGAGTGATTGGATAGACTGGGGTTGTTTTTCTCGGAGCAGAGGAGACTGAGGGGGGACAGGATTGAGATGTATAAAATTATGAGGGGCATAGATAGAGTAGGCAGGAAGAAACATTTCCCCTTGGTAGAGTGATTGGGGGCAGAGATTTAAAGTAAGGGGCAGGAGGGTTAGAGGGGATGTGAGGGAAAACCTTTTCACCCAGAGGGGGGTGGGAGTCTGGAACTCGCTGCCGGAAAGGGGGGTGGAGGCAGAGACCCTCAGAATATTGAATAAGTATTTAGATGTGCGCCTGCGATGCCAGGGCAGACACGGCTCTGGGCCAGGGGCTGGGAAATGGGGTTAGAATGTTCGGTGGTTGTTTTTAACTGGGGCAGACTCGATGGGCCGAATGGCCTTTTCTGTGCTGAATGACTCTGACTCTGTAACATCTCTGTGAGCCTCCAATTCTGGTGTCTGGAGTGCCCATGATTCTAATTGCTCCATCGGGCCTTCAGATACCAAAGCTCTAAGCCCTGGGATTCTGTCCCTAAACCTCATTCTTTCTTTGAAACACTCCTTAAAACTTATCTCTGGACAAACCTTTGGTCATCTGTCCTGACATTTCCTGATGTGGTCAGTTAGCTTTTGTTTAACTACACTCCTGTAAGACCCCTTGCGGCGGTTTGTCACGGTAAGGGCTGGTTTGTCACGGTAAGGGCTGGTTTGTCACGGTAAGGGCTGGTTTGTCACGGTAAGGGCTGGTTTGTCACGGTAAGGGCTGGTTTGTCACGGTAAGGGCTGGTTTGTCACGGTAAGGGCTGGTTTGTCATGGTAAGGCGCAGTTTAAGGTGATTGGAGGAAGGTATAGGGGAGATGTCAGGGGTCGGTTCTTTACACAGAGAGTGGTGGGTGTGTGGAATGCACTGCCAGCAGAGGTGGTGGAGTCAGAGTCATTAGTCATTAGGGACATTTAAGCGACTCTTGGACAGGCACATGGACAGCAGTAAATTCAAGGGGTGTTGGTTAGGTTGATCTTAGATTAGGATAAATGGTCGGCACAACATCGTGGGCCGAAGGGCCTGTATGTGGATTTTGGAAAAGAGTAAAAACAACAGGGTTGTGGTGATGGGAGACTTCAACTTCCCCAATATTGACTGGGACTCACTTAGTGCCAGGGGCTTAGACGGGGCGGAGTTTGTAAGGAGCATCCAGGAGGGCTTCTTAAAACAATATGTAGACAGTCCAACTAGGGAAGGGGCGGTACTGGACCTGGTATTGGGGAATGAGCCCGGCCAGGTGGTAGATGTTTCAGTAGGGGAGCATTTCGGTAACAGTGACCACAATTCAGTAAGTTTTAAAGTACTGGTGGACAAGGATAAGAGTGGTCCTAGGATGAATGTGCTAAATTGCGGAAAGGCTAATTATAACAATATTAAGCGAGAACTGAAGAACATAGATTGGGGGCGGATGTTTGAGGGCAAATCAACATCTGACATGTGGGAGGCTTTCAAGTGGCAGTTGAAAGGAATTCAGGACCGGCATGTTCCTGTGAGGAAGAAGGATAAATACGGCAATTTTCGGGAACCATGGATGACGAGAGATATTGTAGGCCTCGTCAAAATGAAAAAGGAGGCATTTGTCAGGGCTAAAAGGCTGGGAACAGACGAAGCCTGTGTGGCATATAAGGAAAGTAGGAAGGAACTTAAGCAAGGAGTCAGGAGGGCTAGAAGGGGTCACGAAAGGTCATTGGCAAATAGGGTTAAGGAAAATCCCAAGGCTTTTTACACTTACATAAAAAGCAAGAGGGTAGCCAGGGAAAGGGTTGGCCCACTGAAGGATAGGCAAGGGAATCTATGTGTGGAGCCAGAGGAAATGGGCGAGGTACTAAATGAATACTTTGCATCAGTATTCACCAAAGAGAAGAAATTGGTAGATGTTGAGTCTGGAGAAGGGTGTGTAGATAGCCTGGGTCACATTGAGATCCAAAAAGACGAGGTGTTGGGTGTCTTAAAATATATTAAGGTAGATAAGTCCCCAGGGCCTGATGGAATCTACCCCAGAATACTGAAGGAGGCTGGAGAGGAAATTGCTGAGGCCTTGACAGAAATCTTTGGATCCTCGCTGTCTTCAGGGGATGTCCCGGAGGACTGGAGAATAGCCAATGTTGTTCCTCTGTTTAAGAAGGGTAGCAAGGATAATCCCGGGAACTACAGGCCGGTGAGCCTTACTTCAGTGGTAGGGAAACTACTGGAGAGAATTCTTCGAGACAGGATCTACTCCCATTTGGAAGCAAATGGACGTATTAGTGAGAGGCAGCACGGTTTTGTGAAGGGGAGGTCGTGTCTCACTAACTTGATAGAGTTTTTCGAGGAGGTCACTAAGATGATTGATGCAGGTAGGGCAGTGGATGTTGCCTATATGGACTTCAGTAAGGCCTTTGACAAGGTCCCTCATGGTAGACTAGTACAAAAGGTGAAGTCACACAGGATCAGGGGTGAGCTGGCAAGGTGGATACAGAACTGGCTAGGTCATAGAAGGCAGAGGGTAGCAATGGAGGGATGCTTTTCTAATTGGAGGGCTGTGACCAGTGGTGTTCCACAGGGATCAGTGCTGGGACCTTTGCTCTTTGTAGTATATATAAATGATTTGGAGGAAAATGTAACTGGTCTGATTAGTAAGTTTGCAGACGACACAAAGGTTGGTGGAATTGCGGATAGCGATGAGGACTGTCGGGGGATACAGCAGGATTTAGATTGTTTGGAGACTTGGGCGGAGAGATGGCAGATGGAGTTTAATCCGGACAAATGTGAGGTAATGCATTTTGGAAGGTCTAATGCAGGCAGGGAATATACAGTGAATGGTAGAACCCTCAAGAGGATTGAAAGTCAAAGAGATCTAGGAGTACAGGTACACAGGTCATTGAAAGGGGCAACACAGGTGGAGAAGGTAGTCAAGAAGGCATACGGCATGCTTGCCTTCATTGGCCGGGGCATTGAGTATAAGAATTGGCAAGTCATGTTGCAGCTGTATAGAACCTTAGTTAGGCCACACTTGGAGTATAGTGTTCAATTCTGGTCGCCACACTACCAGAAGGATGTGGAGGCTTTAGAGAGGGTGCAGAAGAGATTTACCAGAATGTTGCCTGGTATGGAGGGCATTAGCTATGAGGAGCGGTTGAATAAACTCGGTTTGTTCTCACTGGAACAAAAGGAGGTTGAGGGGAGACCTGATAGAGGTATACAAAATTATGAGGGGCATAGACAGAGTGGATAGTCAGAGGCTTTTCCCCAGGGTAGAGGGGTCAATTACTAGGGGGCATAGGTTTAAGGTGAAAGGGGCAAGGTTTAGAGTAGATGTACGAGGCAAGTTTTTTACGCAGAGGGTAGTGGGTGCCTGGAACTCGCTACCGGAGGAGGTAGTGGAAGCAGGGACGATAGGGACATTTAAGGGGCACCTTGACAAATATATGAATAGGATGGGAATAGAAGGATACGGACCCAGGAAGTGTAGAAGATTGTAGTTTAGTCGGGCAGCATGGTCGGCACGGGCTTGGAGGGCCGAAGGGCCTGTTCCTGTGCTGTACATTTCTTTGTTGTTCTTTGTGCTATACTGTTCTATATTCTAGGTAAGGGGCGGTTTGTCACGGTAAGGGGCGGTTTGTCACGGTAAGGGGCGGTTTGTCACGGTAAGGGGCGGTTTGTCACGGTAAGGGGCGGTTTGTCACGGTAAGGGGCGGTTTGTCACGGTAAGGGGCGGTTTGTCACGGTAAGGGGCGGTTTGTCACGGTAAGGGGCGGTTTGTCACGGTAAGGGGCGGTTTGTCACGGTAAGCGGCGGTTTGTCACGGTAAGGGGCGGTTTGTCACGGTAAGCGGCGGTTTGTCACGGTAAGGGGCGGTGTATAAACACAATTAGCAGCAGGTTGCAGAATGGAACGTTTCCCTTTGCCAGTGGGTTTGAGCAAATTAAAATTCTCGATGCTGTCTCACTGCTGTTGTTCTGGGTCACTGATTGCTCAGTTAGTACAGCCCGTCCACCCGCCAGCCCCTCCACCCGCCAGCCCGTCCACCCGCCAGCCCCTCCACCCGCCAGCCCGTCCACCCGCCAGCCCGCCAGCCCGTCCACCCGCCAGCCCGTCCACCCGCCAGCCCCTCCACCCAGAGTGATCTGTTTTCCCAGGATGTGCTCATTCCTGTGGCCTGTGGTGTGTCTGCACCTGGACACCAGGAGCAGGTATTGAGGTGATATTTGAGTGAAGAAACCGATTGGGTTTGGGATGTTGATGGTGCTGGGAGCAAAAATTCTTCTTGTGGCTGGTGTGCCCGTTAATTGTGATAAAGTGTTATCAACATCGTGCTGTCTCAGTACTGCAGCTTCACATTCTGGGGAGCAGATGAGACTCCCTCCGCCTGTTAATTATTGCAAAGAGCTGCTGACTCGTAGCCTGGGTGTGGACCCATTCTGCCTGCATCAGGATTCTATAAATAGGTGTGTGGGCCGAGGCTCAGACAGGCCGTGTAATTAATGCTCCAGTTCCCAATGTGCTGGCCTCTCATTACAGGCACATTCACCCTTTCATTGCTGCTTAATGACTGCAGGGAACCAGTCTACACAACATCCTCCTGCTGAACCCATGTAGCTTCCTGATTGCCAACGTGTGGAAAACCTGTTTCAGACTTATTCCTCCTCCCAGCCATTCTGGCACTTTAAACCAACATGACAACATCATAAATAATTTTCTATAAACTTTGAATATTGCAAAGTAGAAATGGATGAATGTCGGCTCCCAAACAGCTGGTTAGGTCGGGTTTAATTATGGGGAAGGTTATTGTTGATTGCAGGAGATTAGATTTTAGTGCATAACAAGATGGGGAAAATACCCCTGAGATTGCAATCCGGTCTCAACATACAACCCAGGACAGGTATAGCGCAGATTAGATACAGAGTAAAGCTCCCTTTACACTGTCCCCATCAAACACTCCCAGGACAGGTACAGCATGGTGTGAGATACAGAGTAAAGCTCCCTCTACACTGTCCCCATCAAACACTCCCTGGACAGGTACAGCACGGGGTTAGGTACAGAGTAACGCTCCCTCTACACTGTGCCCATCAAACACTCCCAGGACAGGTACAGCACGGGGTTAGATACAGAGTAAAGCTCCCTCTACACTGTCCCCATCAAACACTCCCAGGACAGGTACAGCACGGGGTTAGATACAGAGTAAAGCTCCCTCTACACTGTCCCCATCAAACACTCCCAGGACAGGCACAGCACAGGGTTAGATACAGAGTAAAGCTCCCTCTACACTGTCCCCATCAAACACTCCCAGGACAGGTACAGCATGGGGTTAGATACAGAGTAAAGCTCCCTCTACCCTGTCCCCATCAAACACTCCCAGAACAGGCACAGCACGGGGTTAGATACAGAGTAAACCTCCCTCTACACTGTCCCCATCAAACACTCCCTGGACAGGTACAGCACGGGGTTAGGTACAGAGTAACGCTCCCTCTACACTGTGCCCATCAAACACTCCCAGGACAGGTACAGCACGGGGTTAGATACAGAGTAAAGCTCCCTCTACACTGTCCCCATCAAACACTCCCAGGACAGGGACAGCGCGTAGATACAGATCCAGGGCATTCTGGCCCTCCTATGACTCTCATCACAAGATTGCTAAGGCAGTGCCAAAGAATGAGTGAATATGAGTCATAAACTATACTTCTGACTGACAAAGAGAAGGTGGGGGTGACATTTCTAACCTTGTTCATGAGCTGGAAGGACATTTTGATCCTGGCGCTGAAAGAAAGCAGGTTTACCTGGATTTAGAATTTGCTATTAACTCGCTGTTGAATTTTCCTGGAAACCTCTGAAGATGGCATGAAGAGCTGGTCACACAAGCCCCTTTTCAGGGTCACAGGATGGTTACCGAACAGGAGGCCATTCAGCCCATTGTTTCTGTGCTAGCTCTCTGAAGGTGCGCTTCAACTGGATCCTATACTCCACTTCAGATGCCTGCGCATGATTCCCTTTTCAGATCATCTATTGCCAAAGTCCAGCCACACCCTCCCCGATATACATCATCACTGTCTCCCCCTCCCCGAAATACAGCGTCACTGTCTCCCCCTCCACGATTATACAGCGTCACTGTCTCCCACTCCCCGATATACAGCGTCCCTGTCTCCCCCTCCCCGATATACAGCGTCCCTGTCTCCCCCTCCCCGATATACAGCGTCCCTGTCTCCCCCTCCCCGATAGACAGCGTCCCTGTCCCCCCTCCCCGATATACAGCGTCACTGTCTTCCCCCTCCCCGATATACAGCGTCCCTGTCTCACCTCCCCGATATACAGCGTCACTGTCTCCCCCTCCCCGATATACTGCGTCCCTGTCTCTCCCTCCCCAATATAATGCGTCCCTGTCTCCCCCTCCCCGATATACTGCGTCACTGTCTCCCCCTCCCCGATATACAGCGTCACTGATCCCCTCCCCGATATACAGCGTCACTGCCCCCCCTCCCCGATATACAGCGTCACTGTCCCCCCTCCCCGATATACAGCGTCCCTGTCTCCCCCTCCCCGATATACAGCGTCCCTGGCTCCCCCTCCCCGATATACAGCGTCCCTGTCTCCCCCTCCCCGATATACAGCGTCCCTGGCTCCCCCTCCCCGATATACAGCGTCCCTGTCTCCCCCTCCCCGATATACAGCGTCCCTGTCTCCCCCTCCCCGATATACAGCGTCCCTGTCTCCCCCTCCCCGATATACAGCGTCCCTGTCTCCCCCTCCCCGATATACAGCGTCCCTGTCTCCCCCTCCCGGATATACAGCGTCACTGTCTCCCCCCCCCCGATACACAGCGTCACTGTCTCCCCTCCCCAATATACAGCGTCACTGTCCCCCCACCCCGATATACAGCGTCACTTTCTCCCCCTCCCCGATATACAGCGTCCCTGTCCCCCCGTCCGCGATATACAGCGTCCCTGCCTCCCCCTCCCCGATATACAGCGTCCCTGTCCCCCCTCCCTGATATACAGCGTCCCTGACCCCCCCCGTCCCCGATATACAGCGTCACTGTCACCCCCTCCCTGATATACAGCGTCACTGTCTTCCCCCTCCCTGATATACAGCGTCACTGTCTTCCCCCTCCCTGATATACAGCGGCCCTGTCCCCTCCTCCCCGATATACAGCGTCCCTGTCCCCCCGTCCCCGATATACAGCGTCCCTGTCCCCCCGTCCCCGATATACAGCGTCCCTGTCTCCCCCTCCCGGATATACAGCGTCCCTATCCCCCCGTCCCCGATATACAGCGTCCGTATGTTGTGATGCCCTATTATGTACTTTCTTTTATTCCCTTTTCTTCTCATGTACTTAATGATCTGTTGAGCTGCTCGCAGAAAAATACTTTTAACTGTACCTCAGTACACGTGACAATCAACAAATCCAATCCAATCCCTGTCTCGCCCGCCCCGATATACAGGTCCCTGTCTCGCCCTCCCCGATATACAGCGTCCCTGTCTCCCCCTCCCCGATATACAGCGTCCCTGTATCCCCCTCCCCGATATACAGTGTCCCTGTCTCCCCCTCCCGGATATACAGCGTCACTGTCTCCCCCCCCCCCCGATATACAGCGTCCCTGTCTCCCCCTCCCCGATATACAGCGTCCCTGTCCCCCCCTCCCCGATATACAGCGTCCCTGTCTCCCCCTCCCCGATATACAGCGTCCCTGTCCCCCCCTCCCCGATATACAGCGTCACTGTCTTCCCCCTCCCCGATATACAGCGTCCCTGTCCCCCCCTCCCCGATTTACAGCGTCACTGTCTTCCCCCTCCCCGATATACAGCGCCCCTGTCCCCTCCTCACCGATATACAGCGTCACTGTTTCCCCCTCCCCGACAGACAGCGTTACTGACCCCCCCTCCCCGATATACAGCGTCACTGACCCCCCCCCTCCCCGATATACAGCGTCACTGTCCCCCCCCTCCCGATATACAGCGTCACTGTCTCCCCCTCCCCGATATACAGCATCCCTCTTCCTCCCCCCCCCAAAATATACAGCGTCCCTGTCCCCCCGTCCCCGATATACAGCGTCACTGTCTCCCCCTCCCTGATATACAGCGTCCCTGTCCCCTCCTCCCCGATATACAGCGTCCCTGTCCCCTCCTCCCCGATATACTGCGTCACTGTCTTCCCCCTCCCCGATATACCGCGTCACTGTCTTCCCCCTCCCCGATATACAGCGTCCCTCTCTCCCCCTCCCCGATAGACAGCGTCCCTGTCCCCCCTCCCCGATATACAGCATCCCTCTTCCCCCCCCCCAAAAAAATATACAGCGTCCCTGTCCCCCTCCCCGATATACAGCGTCCCTGTCTCCCCCTCCCCGATATACAGCGTCCCTGTCTCCCCCTCCCCGATATACAGCGTCCCTGTCTCCCCCTCCCCAATATACAGCGTCCCTGTCTCCCCCTCCCCGATATACAGCGTCCCTGTATCCCCCTCCCCGATATACAGTGTCCCTGTCTCCCCCTCCCGGATATACAGCGTCACTGTCTCCCCCCCCCCCCCCCGATACACAGCGTCACTGTCTCCCCTCCCCGATATACAGCGTCACTGTCCCCCCTCCCCGATATACAGCGTCACTTTCTCCCCCTCCCCGATATACAGCGTCACTGTCTCCCCCTCCCCGAATTACAGCGTCCCTGTCTCCCCCTCCCCGATATACAGCGTCCCTGTCTCCCCCTCCCCAATATACAGCATCCCTCCCCCCCTCCCAAAATATACAGCGTCCCTGTCCCCCCCTCCCCGATATACAGCGTCACTGTCTCCCCCTCCCCGAATTACAGCGTCCCTGTCTCCCCCTCCCCGATATACAGCGTCCCTGTCTCCCCCTCCCCGATATACAGCGTCCCTGTCCCCCCTCCCTGATATACAGCGTCCCTGACCCCCCCGTCCCCGATATACAGCGTCACTGTCACCCCCTCCCTGATATACAGCGGCCCTGTCCCCTCCTCCCCGATATACAGTGTCCCTGTCCCCCCCCTCCCCGATATACAGCGTCCCTGTCTCCCCCTCCCCGATATACAGCGTCCCTGTCCCCCCCTCCCCGATATACAGCGTCACTGTCTCCCCCCTCCCCGATATACAGCGTCCCTGTCTCCCCCTCCCCAATATACAGCGTCCGTATGTTGTGTTGCCCTATTATGTACTTTCTTTTATTCCCTTTTCTTCTCATGTACTTAATGATCTGTTGAGCTGCTCCAGAAAAATACTTTTCACTGTACCTCGGTACACGTGACAATCAACAAATCGAATCCAATCCCTGTCTCGCCCTCCCCGATATACAGCGTCCCTGTCCCCCCCCCTCCCCGATATACAGCGTCCCTGTCCCCCCCTCCCCGATATACAGCGTCCCTGTCTCCCCCTCCCCGATATACAGCGTCCCTGTCCCCCCCTCCCCGATATACAGCGTCACTGTCTTCCCCCTCCCCGATATACAGCGTCCCTGTCCCCCCCCTCCCCGATTTACAGCGTCACTGTCTTCCCCCTCCCCGATATACAGCGCCCCTGTCCCCTCCTCACCGATATACAGCGTCACTGTTTCCCCCTCCCCGACAGACAGCGTTACTGACCCCCCCTCCCCGATATACAGCGTCACTGACCCCCCCCCCTCCCCGATATACAGCGTCACTGTCCCCCCCCTCCCGATATACAGCGTCACTGTCTCCCCCTCCCCGATATACAGCATCCCTCTTCCTCCCCCCCCCAAAATATACAGCGTCCCTGTCCCCCCGTCCCCGATATACAGCGTCACTGTCTCCCCCTCCCTGATATACAGCGTCCCTGTCCCCTCCTCCCCGATATACAGCGTCCCTGTCCCCTCCTCCCCGATATACTGCGTCACTGTCTTCCCCCTCCCCGATATACCGCGTCACTGTCTTCCCCCTCCCCGATATACAGCGTCCCTCTCTCCCCCTCCCCGATAGACAGCGTCCCTGTCCCCCCTCCCCGATATACAGCATCCCTCTTCCCCCCCCAAAAAAAATATACAGCGTCCCTGTCCCCCTCCCCGATATACAGCGTCCCTGTCTCCCCCTCCCCGATATACAGCGTCCCTGTATCCCCCTCCCCGATATACAGCGTCCCTGTCTCCCCCTCCCCAATATACAGCGTCCCTGTCTCCCCCTCCCCGATATACAGCGTCCCTGTATCCCCCTCCCCGATATACAGTGTCCCTGTCTCCCCCTCCCGGATATACAGCGTCACTGTCTCCCGCCCCCCCCCCGATACACAGCGTCACTGTCTCCCCTCCCCGATATACAGCGTCACTGTCCCCCCTCCCCGATATACAGCGTCACTTTCTCCCCCTCCCCGATATACAGCGTCACTGTCTCCCCCTCCCCGAATTACAGCGTCCCTGTCTCCCCCTCCCCGATATACAGCGTCCCTGTCTCCCCCTCCCCAATATACAGCATCCCTCCCCCCCTCCCAAAATATACAGCGTCCCTGTCCCCCCGTCCGCGATATACAGCGTCACTGTCTTCCCCCTCCCCGATATACAGCGTCACTGTCTCCCCCTCCCCGAATTACAGCGTCCCTGTCTCCCCCTCCCCGATATACAGCGTCCCTGTCTCCCCCTCCCCGATATACAGCGTCCCTGTCCCCCCTCCCTGATATACAGCGTCCCTGACCCCCCCGTCCCCGATATACAGCGTCACTGTCACCCCCTCCCTGATATACAGCGGCCCTGTCCCCTCCTCCCCGATATACAGCGTCCCTGTCCCCCCCCTCCCCGATATACAGCGTCCCTGTCTCCCCCCTCCCCGATATACAGCGTCCCTGTCCCCCCCCCTCCCCGATATACAGCGTCACTGTCTCCCCCTTCCTGATATACAGAGTCCCTGTCTCCCCCTCCCTGATATACAGCGTCCCTGTCTCCCCCTCCCCGATATACAGCGTCCCTGTCTCCCCCTCCCCAATATACAGCGTCCGTATGTTGTGTTGCCCTATTATGTACTTTCTTTTATTCCCTTTTCTTCTCATGTACTTAATGATCTGTTGAGCTGCTCCAGAAAAATACTTTTCACTGTACCTCGGTACACGTGACAATCAACAAATCCAATCCAATCCCTGTCTTGCCCTCCCCGATATACAGCGTCCCTGTCCCCCCGCTCCCCGATATACAGCGTCCCTGTCTCCCCCTCCCTGATATACAGCGTCCCTGTCCCCCGCTCCCCGATATACAGCGTCCCTGTCTCCCCCTCCCCGATATACAGCCTCCCTGTCCCCCCCCTCCCCGATATACAGCGCCCCTGTCCCCTCCTCACCGATATACAGCGTCACTGTTTCCCCCTCCCCGACAGACAGCGTTACTGACCCCCCCTCCCCGATATACAGCGTCACTGACCCCCCCCCTCCCCGATATACAGCGTCACTGTCCCCCCCCTCCCCGATATATAGCGTCACTGTCTCCCCCTCCCCGATATACAGCGTCACTGTCTCCCCCTCCCCGATATACAGCGTCCCTGTCCCCCCTCCCTGATATACAGCGTCCCTGACCCCCCCGTCCCCGATATACAGCGTCACTGTCACCCCCTCCCTGATATACAGCGTCACTGTCTTCCCCCTCCCTGATATGCAGCGTCACTGTCCCCGCTCCCTGATATACAGCGTCACTGTCTTCCCCCTCCCTGATATACAGCGGCCCTGTCCCCTCCTCCCCGATATACAGCGTCCCTGTCCCCCCGTCCCCGATATACAGCGTCCCTGTCCCCCCGTCCCCGATATACAGCGTCCCTGTCTCCCCCTCCCGGATATACAGCGTCCCTATCCCCCCGTCCCCGATATACAGCGTCCGTATGTTGTGATGCCCTATTATGTACTTTCTTTTATTCCCTTTTCTTCTCATGTACTTAATGATCTGTTGAGCTGCTCGCAGAAAAATACTTTTAACTGTACCTCAGTACACGTGACAATCAACAAATCCAATCCAATCCCTGTCTCGCCCGCCCCGATATACAGGTCCCTGTCTCGCCCTCCCCGATATACAGCGTCCCTGTCTCCCCCTCCCCGATATACAGCGTCCCTGTATCCCCCTCCCCGATATACAGTGTCCCTGTCTCCCCCTCCCGGATATACAGCGTCACTGTCTCCCCCCCCCCCCCCGATATACAGCGTCCCTGTCTCCCCCTCCCCGATATACAGCGTCCCTGTCCCCCCCTCCCCGATATACAGCGTCCCTGTCTCCCCCTCCCCGATATACAGCGTCCCTGTCCCCCCCTCCCCGATATACAGCGTCACTGTCTTCCCCCTCCCCGATATACAGCGTCCCTGTCCCCCCCCTCCCCGATATACAGCGTCACTGTCTTCCCCCTCCCCGATATACAGCGCCCCTGTCCCCTCCTCACCGATATACAGCGTCACTGTTTCCCCCTCCCCGACAGACAGCGTTACTGACCCCCCCTCCCCGATATACAGCGTCACTGACCCCCCCCCTCCCCGATATACAGCGTCACTGTCCCCCCCCTCCCGATATACAGCGTCACTGTCTCCCCCTCCCCGATATACAGCATCCCTCTTCCTCCCCCCCCCAAAATATACAGCGTCCCTGTCCCCCCGTCCCCGATATACAGCGTCACTGTCTCCCCCTCCCTGATATACAGCGTCCCTGTCCCCTCCTCCCCGATATACAGCGTCCCTGTCCCCTCCTCCCCGATATACTGCGTCACTGTCTTCCCCCTCCCCGATATACCGCGTCACTGTCTTCCCCCTCCCCGATATACAGCGTCCCTGTCTCCCCCTCCCCAATATACAGCGTCCCTGTCTCCCCCTCCCCGATATACAGCGTCCCTGTATCCCCCTCCCCGATATACAGTGTCCCTGTCTCCCCCTCCCGGATATACAGCGTCACTGTCTCCCGCCCCCCCCCGATACACAGCGTCACTGTCTCCCCTCCCCGATATACAGCGTCACTGTCCCCCCTCCCCGATATACAGCGTCACTTTCTCCCCCTCCCCGATATACAGCGTCACTGTCTCCCCCTCCCCGAATTACAGCGTCCCTGTCTCCCCCTCCCCGATATACAGCGTCCCTGTCTCCCCCTCCCCAATATACAGCATCCCTCCCCCCCTCCCAAAATATACAGCGTCCCTGTCCCCCCGTCCGCGATATACAGCGTCACTGTCTTCCCCCTCCCCGATATACAGCGTCACTGTCTCCCCCTCCCCGAATTACAGCGTCCCTGTCTCCCCCTCCCCGATATACAGCGTCCCTGTCTCCCCCTCCCCGATATACAGCGTCCCTGTCCCCCCTCCCTGATATACAGCGTCCCTGACCCCCCCGTCCCCGATATACAGCGTCACTGTCACCCCCTCCCTGATATACAGCGGCCCTGTCCCCTCCTCCCCGATATACAGCGTCCCTGTCCCCCCCCTCCCCGATATACAGCGTCCCTGTCTCCCCCCTCCCCGATATACAGCGTCCCTGTCCCCCCCCCTCCCCGATATACAGCGTCACTGTCTCCCCCTTCCTGATATACAGAGTCCCTGTCTCCCCCTCCCTGATATACAGCGTCCCTGTCTCCCCCTCCCCGATATACAGCGTCCCTGTCTCCCCCTCCCCAATATACAGCGTCCGTATGTTGTGTTGCCCTATTATGTACTTTCTTTTATTCCCTTTTCTTCTCATGTACTTAATGATCTGTTGAGCTGCTCCAGAAAAATACTTTTCACTGTACCTCGGTACACGTGACAATCAACAAATCCAATCCAATCCCTGTCTTGCCCTCCCCGATATACAGCGTCCCTGTCCCCCCGCTCCCCGATATACAGCGTCCCTGTCTCCCCCTCCCTGATATACAGCGTCCCTGTCCCCCGCTCCCCGATATACAGCGTCCCTGTCTCCCCCTCCCCGATATACAGCCTCCCTGTCCCCCCCCTCCCCGATATACAGCGCCCCTGTCCCCTCCTCACCGATATACAGCGTCACTGTTTCCCCCTCCCCGACAGACAGCGTTACTGACCCCCCCTCCCCGATATACAGCGTCACTGACCCCCCCCTCCCCGATATACAGCGTCACTGTCCCCCCCCCTCCCCGATATATAGCGTCACTGTCTCCCCCTCCCCGATATACAGCGTCACTGTCTCCCCCTCCCCGATATACAGCGTCCCTGTCCCCCCTCCCTGATATACAGCGTCCCTGACCCCCCCGTCCCCGATATACAGCGTCACTGTCACCCCCTCCCTGATATACAGCGTCACTGTCTTCCCCCTCCCTGATATGCAGCGTCACTGTCCCCGCTCCCTGATATACAGCGTCACTGTCTTCCCCCTCCCTGATATACAGCGGCCCTGTCCCCTCCTCCCCGATATACAGCGTCCCTGTCCCCCCGTCCCCGATATACAGCGTCCCTGTCCCCCCGTCCCCGATATACAGCGTCCCTGTCTCCCCCTCCCGGATATACAGCGTCCCTATCCCCCCGTCCCCGATATACAGCGTCCGTATGTTGTGATGCCCTATTATGTACTTTCTTTTATTCCCTTTTCTTCTCATGTACTTAATGATCTGTTGAGCTGCTCGCAGAAAAATACTTTTAACTGTACCTCAGTACACGTGACAATCAACAAATCCAATCCAATCCCTGTCTCGCCCGCCCCGATATACAGGTCCCTGTCTCGCCCTCCCCGATATACAGCGTCCCTGTCTCCCCCTCCCCGATATACAGCGTCCCTGTATCCCCCTCCCCGATATACAGTGTCCCTGTCTCCCCCTCCCGGATATACAGCGTCACTGTCTCCCCCCCCCCCCGATATACAGCGTCCCTGTCTCCCCCTCCCCGATATACAGCGTCCCTGTCCCCCCCTCCCCGATATACAGCGTCCCTGTCTCCCCCTCCCCGATATACAGCGTCCCTGTCCCCCCCTCCCCGATATACAGCGTCACTGTCTTCCCCCTCCCCGATATACAGCGTCCCTGTCCCCCCCCTCCCCGATATACAGCGTCCCTGTCCCCCCCCTCCCCGATATACAGCGTCACTGTCTTCCCCCTCCCCGATATACAGCGCCCCTGTCCCCTCCTCACCGATATACAGCGTCACTGTTTCCCCCTCCCCGACAGACAGCGTTACTGACCCCCCCTCCCCGATATACAGCGTCACTGACCCCCCCCCTCCCCGATATACAGCGTCACTGTCCCCCCCCTCCCGATATACAGCGTCACTGTCTCCCCCTCCCCGATATACAGCATCCCTCTTCCTCCCCCCCCCAAAATATACAGCGTCCCTGTCCCCCCGTCCCCGATATACAGCGTCACTGTCTCCCCCTCCCTGATATACAGCGTCCCTGTCCCCTCCTCCCCGATATACAGCGTCCCTGTCCCCTCCTCCCCGATATACTGCGTCACTGTCTTCCCCCTCCCCGATATACCGCGTCACTGTCTTCCCCCTCCCCGATATACAGCGTCCCTCTCTCCCCCTCCCCGATAGACAGCGTCCCTGTCCCCCCTCCCCGATATACAGCATCCCTCTTCCCCCCCCCCCAAAAAATATACAGCGTCCCTGTCCCCCTCCCCGATATACAGCGTCCCTGTCTCCCCCTCCCCGATATACAGCGTCCCTGTCTCCCCCTCCCCGATATACAGCGTCCCTGTCTCCCCCTCCCCGATATACAGCGTCCCTGTCTCCCCCTCCCCAATATACAGCGTCCCTATCTCCCCCTCCCCGATATACAGCGTCCCTGTATCCCCCTCCCCGATATACAGTGTCCCTGTCTCCCCCTCCCGGATATACAGCGTCACTGTCTCCCCCCCCCCCCCCGATACACAGCGTCACTGTCTCCCCTCCCCGATATACAGCGTCACTGTCCCCCCTCCCCGATATACAGCGTCACTTTCTCCCCCTCCCCGATATACAGCGTCACTGTCTCCCCCTCCCCGAATTACAGCGTCCCTGTCTCCCCCTCCCCGATATACAGCGTCCCTGTCTCCCCCTCCCCGATATACAGCGTCCCTGTCCCCCCTCCCTGATATACAGCGTCCCTGACCCCCCCGTCCCCGATATACAGCGTCACTGTCACCCCCTCCCTGATATACAGCGGCCCTGTCCCCTCCTCCCCGATATACAGCGTCCCTGTCCCCCCCCTCCCCGATATACAGCGTCCCTGTCTCCCCCCTCCCCGATATACAGCGTCCCTGTCCCCCCCCCTCCCCGATATACAGCGTCACTGTCTCCCCCTTCCTGATATACAGAGTCCCTGTCTCCCCCTCCCTGATATACAGCGTCCCTGTCTCCCCCTCCCCGATATACAGCGTCCCTGTCTCCCCCTCCCCAATATACAGCGTCCGTATGTTGTGTTGCCCTATTATGTACTTTCTTTTATTCCCTTTTCTTCTCATGTACTTAATGATCTGTTGAGCTGCTCCAGAAAAATACTTTTCACTGTACCTCGGTACACGTGACAATCAACAAATCCAATCCAATCCCTGTCTCGCCCTCCCCGATATACAGCGTCCCTGTCCCCCCGCTCCCCGATATACAGCGTCCCTGTCTCCCCCTCCCTGATATACAGCGTCCCTGTCCCCCGCTCCCCGATATACAGCGTCCCTGTCTCCCCCTCCCCGATATACAGCCTCCCTGTCCCCCCCCTCCCCGATATACAGCGCCCCTGTCCCCTCCTCACCGATATACAGCGTCACTGTTTCCCCCTCCCCGACAGACAGCGTTACTGACCCCCCCTCCCCGATATACAGCGTCACTGACCCCCCCTCCCCGATATACAGCGTCACTGTCCCCCCCCTCCCCGATATATAGCGTCACTGTCTCCCCCTCCCCGATATACAGCGTCACTGTCTCCCCCTCCCCGATACACAGCATCCCTCTTCCTCCCCCCCCAAAATATACAGCGTCCCTGTCCCCCCGTCCCCGATATACAGCGTCACTGTCTTCCCCCTCCCCGATATACAGCGTCACTGTCTTCCCCCTCCCGATATACAGCGTCCCTGTGTCCCCCTCCCCGATATACAGCGTCCCTGTCCCCCCCTCCCCGATATACAGCATCCCTCTTCCCCCCCCCCCCAAAAAAATATACAGCGTCCCTGTCCTCCGTCCTCGATATACAGCGTCACTGTCTCCCCCAACCTGATATACAGCGTCCCTGTCCCCTCCTCCCCGATATACAGCGTCCCTGTCCCCTCCTCCCCGATGTTCAGCGTCACTGTCTTCCCCCTCCCCGATATACAGCGTCCCTGTCTCACCTCCCCGATATACAGCGTCACTGTCTCCCCCTCCCCGATATACTGCGTCCCTGTCTCTCCCTCCCCAATATAATGCGTCCCTGTCTCCCCCTCCCCGATATACAGCGTCCCTGTCCCCTCCTCCCCGATGTTCAGCGTCCCTGTCTCCCCCTCCCCGATATACAGCATCCCTCCCCCTCCCAAAATATACAGCGTCCCTGTCCCCCCCGTCCCCGATATACAGCGTCCCTGCCTCCCCCTCCCCGATGTACAGCATCCCTCTTCCCCCCCCCCCCAAAAAATATACAGCGTCCCTGTCCCCCGTCCCTGATATACAGCGTCCCTGTCCCCTCCTCCCCGATATACAGCGTCACTGACCCCCCCCTCCCCGATATACAGCGTCCCTGTCCCCCTGTCCCCGATATACAGCGTCACTGTCTCCCCCAACCTGATATACAGCGTCCCTGTCCCCTCCCCCCCGGATATACAGCGTCCCTGTCTCCCCCTCCCCGATATACAGCGTCCCTGTCCCCCCCTCCCCGATATACAGCATCCCTCTTTCCCCCCCAAAAAAAATATATACAGCGTCCCTGTCCCCCGTCCCCGATATACAGCGTCACTGTCTCCCCCAACCTGATATACAGCGTCCCTGTCCCCTCCTCCCCGATATACAGCGTCCCTGTCCCCTCCTCCCCGATGTTCAGCGTCACTGTCTTCCCCCTCCCCGATATACAGCGTCCCTGTCGCCCCCCCTCCCCGATATACAGCGTCCCTGTCCCCCCCTCCCCGATATACAGCGTCCCTGTCTCCCCCTCCCTGATATACAGCGTCCCTGTCTCCCCCTCCCTGATATACAGCGTCCCTGTCTCCCCCTCCCCGATATACAGCGTCCCTGTCTCCCCCTCCCCAATATACAGCGTCCGTATGTTGTGTTGCCCTATTATGGACTTTCTTTTATTCCCTTTTCTTCTCATGTACTTAATGATCTGTTGAGCTGCTCCAGAAAAATACTTTTCACTGTACCTCGGTACACGTGACAATCAACAAATCCAATCCAATCCCTGTCTCGCCCTCCCCGATATACAGCGTCCCTGTCCCCCCGCTCCCCGATATACAGCGTCCCTGTCTCCCCCTCCCTGATATACAGCGTCCCTGTCTCCCGCTCCCTGATATACAGCGTCACTGTCTTCCCCCTCCCCGATATACAGCGTCCCTGTCTCCCCCCTCCCCGATATACAGCCTCCCTGTCCCCCCCCCTCCCCGATATACAGCGTCACTGTCTTCCCCCTCCCCGATATACAGCGTCCCTGTCCCCTCCTCACCGATATACAGCGTCACTGTTTCCCCCTCCCCGACAGACAGCGTTACTGACCCCCCCTCCCCGATATACAGCGTCACTGACCCCCCCCTCCCCGCTATACAGCGTCACTGTCTCCCCCTCCCTGATATACAGCGTCCCTGTCTCCCCCTCCCTGATATACAGCGTCCCTGTCTCGCCCTCCCCGATATACAGCGTCCCTGTCCCCCCGCTCCCCGATATACAGCGTCCCTGTCTCCCCCTCCCCGATATACAGCCTCCCTGTCCCCCCCCCTCCCCGATATACAGCGTCACTGTTTCCCCCTCCCCGACAGACAGCGTTACTGACCCCCCCTCCCCGATATACAGCGTCACTGACCCCCCCCTCCCCGATATACAGCGTCACTGTCTCCCCCTCCCTGATATACAGCGTCCCTGTCTCCCCCTCCCTGATATACAGCGTCCCTGTCTCGCCCTCCCCGATATACAGCGTCCCTGTCCCCCCGCTCCCCGATATACAGCGTCCCTGTCTCCCCCTCCCCGATATACAGCCTCCCTGCCCCCCCCCCCTCCCCGATATACAGCGCCCCTGTCCCCTCCTCACCGATATACAGCGTCACTGTTTCCCCCTCCCCGACAGACAGCGTTACTGACCCCCCCTCCCCGATATACAGCGTCACTGACCCCCCCTCCCCGATATACAGCGTCACTGTCCCCCCCCCCTCCCCGATATATAGCGTCACTGTCTCCCCCTCCCCGATATACAGCGTCACTGTCTCCCCCTCCCCGATACACAGCATCCCTCTTCCTCCCCCCCCCAAAATATACAGCGTCCCTGTCTCCCCGTCCCCGATATACAGCGTCACTGTCTTCCCCCTCCCCGATATACAGCGTCACTGTCTTCCCCCTCCCGATATACAGCGTCCCTGTTTCCCCCTCCCCGATATACAGCGTCCCTGTCCCCTCCTCCCCGATGTTCAGCGTCACTGTCTTCCCCCTCCCCGATATACAGCGTCCCTGTCTCACCTCCCCGATATACAGCGTCACTGTCTCCCCCTCCCCGATATACTGCGTCCCTGTCTCTCCCTCCCCAATATAATGCGTCCCTGTCTCCCCCTCCCCGATATACAGCGTCCCTGTCCCCTCCTCCCCGATGTTCAGCGTCACTGTCTTCCCCCTCCCCAATATAATGCGTCCCTGTCTCCCCCTCCCCGATATACAGCGTCCCTGTCCCCTCCTCCCCGATGTTCAGCGTCCCTGTCTCCCCCTCCCCGCTATACAGCATCCCTCCCCCTCCCAAAATATACAGCGTCCCTGTCCCCCCCCGTCCCCGATATACAGCGTCCCTGTCCCCTCCTCCCCGATGTTCAGCGTCACTGTCTTCCCCCTCCCCAATATAATGCGTCCCTGTCTCCCCCTCCCCGATATACAGCGTCCCTGTCCCCTCCTCCCCGATGTTCAGCGTCCCTGTCTCCCCCTCCCCGATATACAGCATCCCTCCCCCTCCCAAAATATACAGCGTCCCTGCCTCCCCCTCCCCGATGTACAGCATCCCTCTTCCCCCCCCCCCCAAAAAAAATATACAGCGTCCCTGTCCCCCGTCCCCGATATACAGCGTCCCTGTCCCCTCCTCCCCGATATACAGCGTCACTGACCCCCCCTCCCCGATATACAGCGTCCCTGTCCCCCCGTCCCCGATATACAGCGTCACTGTCTCCCCCAACCTGATATACAGCGTCCCTGTCCCCTCCCCCCCGATATACAGCGTCCCTGTCCCCTCCTCCCCGATATACAGCGTCACTGTCTTCCCCCTCCCCGATATACAGCGTCACTGTCTTCCCCCCCCCCGATATACAGCGTCACTGTCTCCCCCTCCCCGATATACAGCGTCCCTGTCCCCCCCTCCCCGATATACAGCATCCCTCTTCCCCCCCCCCAAAATATATACAGCGTCCCCGTCCCCCGTCCCCGATATACAGCGTCACTGTCTCCCCCAACCTGATATACAGCGTCCCTGTCCCCTCCTCCCCGATATACAGCGTCCCTGTCCCCTCCTCCCCGATGTTCAGCGTCACTGTCTTCTCCCTCCCCGAGAGACAGCGTCCCTGTCCCCTCCTCCCCGATATACAGCGTCCCTGTCCCCTCCTCCACGATATACAGCGTCACTGTCTTCCCCCTCCCCGATATACAGCGTCCCTGTCTCCTCCTCCCCGATATACAGAGTCACTGTCTCCCCCTCCCCGATATACAGCATCCCTCCCCCTCCCAAAATATACAGCGTCCCTGTCCCCCCCGTCCCCGATATACAGCGTCCCTGTCCCCCCCCTCCCCGATATACAGCATCCCTCTTCCCCCCCCCCCAAAAAAAATATACAGCGTCCCTGTCCCCCGTCCCCGATATACAGCGTCCCTGTCCCCTCCTCCCCGATATACAGCGTCACTGACCCCCCCTCCCCGATATACAGCGTCCCTGTCCCCCCGTCCCCGATATACAGCATCCCTCCCCCTCCCAAAATATACAGCGTCCCTGCCTCCCCCTCCCCGATGTACAGCATCCCTCTTCCCCCCCCCCCAAAAAAAATATACAGCGTCCCTGTCCCCCGTCCCCGATATACAGCGTCCCTGTCCCCTCCTCCCCGATATACAGCGTCACTGACCCCCCCTCCCCGATATACAGCGTCCCTGTCCCCCCGTCCCCGATATACAGCGTCACTGTCTCCCCCAACCTGATATACAGCGTCCCTGTCCCCTCCCCCCCGATATACAGCGTCCCTGTCCCCTCCTCCCCGATATACAGCGTCACTGTCTTCCCCCTCCCCGATATACAGCGTCACTGTCTTCCCCCCCCCCGATATACAGCGTCACTGTCTCCCCCTCCCCGATATACAGCGTCCCTGTCCCCCCCTCCCCGATATACAGCATCCCTCTTCCCCCCCCCCAAAATATATACAGCGTCCCCGTCCCCCGTCCCCGATATACAGCGTCACTGTCTCCCCCAACCTGATATACAGCGTCCCTGTCCCCTCCTCCCCGATATACAGCGTCCCTGTCCCCTCCTCCCCGATGTTCAGCGTCACTGTCTTCTCCCTCCCCGAGAGACAGCGTCCCTGTCCCCTCCTCCCCGATATACAGCGTCCCTGTCCCCTCCTCCCCGATATACAGCGTCACTGTCTTCCCCCTCCCCGATATACAGCGTCCCTGTCTCCTCCTCCCCGATATACAGAGTCACTGTCTCCCCCTCCCCGATATACAGCATCCCTCCCCCTCCCAAAATATACAGCGTCCCTGTCCCCCCCGTCCCCGATATACAGCGTCCCTGTCCCCCCCCTCCCCGATATACAGCATCCCTCTTCCCCCCCCCCCAAAAAAATATACAGCGTCCCTGTCCCCCGTCCCCGATATACAGCGTCACTGTCTCCCCAACCTGATATACAGCGTCCCTGTCCCCTCCTCCCCGATATACAGCGTCCCTGTCCCCTCCTCCCCGATATACAGCGTCACTGTCTCCCCCTCCCTGATATACAGCGTCCCTGTCCCCTCCTCCCCGATATACAGCGTCCCTGTCCCCTCCTCCCCGATGTTCAGCGTCACTGTCTTCCCCCTACCAGATATACAGCGTCCCTGTCCCCTCCTCCCCGATATACAGCGTCCCTGTCCCCTCCTCCCCGATATACAGCGTCACTGTCTTCCCCCTCCCCGATATACAGCGTCCCTGTCTCCTCCTCCCCGATATACAGCGTCCCTCCCCCTCCCCGATATACAGCGTCCCTGTCTCACCCTCCCCGATATACAGCGTCCCTGTCTCACCCTCCCCGATATACAGCATCCCTCCCCCTCCCAAAATATACAGCGTCACTGACCCCCCCTCCCCGATATACAGCGTCACTGTCCCCCCCCCTCCCCGATATATAGCGTCACTGTCTCCCCCTCCCCGATATACAGCGTCACTGTCTCCCCCTCCCCGATACACAGCATCCCTCTTCCTCCCCCCCCAAAATATACAACGTCCCTGTCCCCCCGTCCCCGATATACAGCGTCACTGTCTTCCCCCTCCCCGATATACAGCGTCACTGTCTTCCCCCTCCCGATATACAGCGTCCCTGTCTCCCCCTCCCCGATATACAGCGTCCCTGTCCCCTCCTCCCCGATGTTCAGCGTCACTGTCTTCCCCCTCCCCGATATACAGCGTCCCTGTCTCACCTCCCCGATATACAGCGTCACTGTCTCCCCCTCCCCGATATAATGCGTCCCTGTCTCCCCCTCCCCGATATACAGCGTCCCTGTCCCCTCCTCCCCGATGTTCAGCGTCACTGTCTTCCCCCTCCCCAATATAATGCGTCCCTGTCTCCCCCTCCCCGATATACAGCGTCCCTGTCCCCTCCTCCCCGATGTTCAGCGTCCCTGTCTCCCCCTCCCCGATATACAGCATCCCTCCCCCTCCCAAAATATACAGCGTCCCTGTCCCCCCCCGTCCCCGATATACAGCGTCCCTGTCCCCTCCTCCCCGATGTTCAGCGTCACTGTCTTCCCCCTCCCCGATATACAGCGTCCCTGTCTCCTCCTCCCCGATATACAGAGTCACTGTCTCCCCCTCCCCGATATACAGCATCCCTCCCCCTCCCAAAATATACAGCGTCCCTGTCCCCCCCGTCCCCGATATACAGCGTCCCTGTCCCCCCCCTCCCCGATATACAGCATCCCTCTTCCCCCCCCCCCAAAAAAAATATACAGCGCCCCTGTCCCCCGTCCCCGATATACAGCGTCACTGTCTCCCCAACCTGATATACAGCGTCCCTGTCCCCTCCTCCCCGATATACAGCGTCCCTGTCCCCTCCTCCCCGATATACAGCGTCACTGTCTCCCCCTCCCTGATATACAGCGTCCCTGTCCCCTCCTCCCCGATATACAGCGTCCCTGTCCCCTCCTCCCCGATGTTCAGCGTCCCTCCCCCTCCCCGATATACAGCGTCCCTGTCTCACCCTCCCCGATATACAGCGTCCCTGTCTCACCCTCCCCGATATACAGCATCCCTCCCCCTCCCAAAATATACAGCGTCACTGACCCCCCCTCCCCGATATACAGCGTCACTGTCCCCCCCCCTCCCCGATATATAGCGTCACTGTCTCCCCCTCCCCGATATACAGCGTCACTGTCTCCCCCTCCCCGATACACAGCATCCCTCTTCCTCCCCCCCCAAAATATACAGCGTCCCTGTCCCCCCGTCCCCGATATACAGCGTCACTGTCTTCCCCCTCCCCGATATACAGCGTCACTGTCTTCCCCCTCCCGATATACAGCGTCCCTGTCTCCCCCTCCCCGATATACAGCGTCCCTGTCCCCTCCTCCCCGATGTTCAGCGTCACTGTCTTCCCCCTCCCCGATATACAGCGTCCCTGTCTCACCTCCCCGATATACAGCGTCACTGTCTCCCCCTCCCCGATATACTGCGTCCCTGTCTCTCCCTCCCCAATATAATGCGTCCCTGTCTCCCCCTCCCCGATATACAGCGTCCCTGTCCCCTCCTCCCCGATGTTCAGCGTCACTGTCTTCCCCCTCCCCAATATAATGCGTCCCTGTCTCCCCCTCCCCGATATACAGCGTCCCTGTCCCCTCCTCCCCGATGTTCAGCGTCCCTGTCTCCCCCTCCCCGATATACAGCATCCCTCCCCCTCCCAAAATATACAGCGTCCCTGTCCCCCCCGTCCCCGATATACAGCGTCCCTGTCCCCTCCTCCCCGATGTTCAGCGTCACTGTCTTCTCCCTCCCCGAGAGACAGCGTCCCTGTCCCCTCCTCCCCGATATACAGCGTCCCTGTCCCCTCCTCCCCGATATACAGCGTCACTGTCTTCCCCCTCCCCGATATACAGCGTCCCTGTCTCCTCCTCCCCGATATACAGAGTCACTGTCTCCCCCTCCCCGATATACAGCATCCCTCCCCCTCCCAAAATATACAGCGTCCCTGTCCCCCCCGTCCCCGATATACAGCGTCCCTGTCCCCCCCCTCCCCGATATACAGCATCCCTCTTCCCCCCCCCAAAAAAAAATATACAGCGTCCCTGTCCCCCGTCCCCGATATACAGCGTCACTGTCTCCCCAACCTGATATACAGCGTCCCTGTCCCCTCCTCCCCGATATACAGCGTCCCTGTCCCCTCCTCCCCGATATACAGCGTCACTGTCTCCCCCTCCCTGATATACAGCGTCCCTGTCCCCTCCTCCCCGATATACAGCGTCCCTGTCCCCTCCTCCCCGATGTTCAGCGTCACTGTCTTCCCCCTACCAGATATACAGCGTCCCTGTCCCCTCCTCCCCGATATACAGCGTCCCTGTCCCCTCCTCCCCGATATACAGCGTCACTGTCTTCCCCCTCCCCGATATACAGCGTCCCTGTCTCCTCCTCCCCGATATACAGCGTCCCTCCCCCTCCCCGATATACAGCGTCCCTGTCTCACCCTCCCCGATATACAGCGTCCCTGTCTCACCCTCCCCGATATACAGCATCCCTCCCCCTCCCAAAATATACAGCGTCACTGACCCCCCCTCCCCGATATACAGCGTCACTGTCCCCCCCCCTCCCCGATATATAGCGTCACTGTCTCCCCCTCCCCGATATACAGCGTCACTGTCTCCCCCTCCCCGATACACAGCATCCCTCTTCCTCCCCCCCCAAAATATACAGCGTCCCTGTCCCCCCGTCCCCGATATACAGCGTCACTGTCTTCCCCCTCCCCGATATACAGCGTCACTGTCTTCCCCCTCCCGATATACAGCGTCCCTGTCTCCCCCTCCCCGATATACAGCGTCCCTGTCCCCTCCTCCCCGATGTTCAGCGTCACTGTCTTCCCCCTCCCCGATATACAGCGTCCCTGTCTCACCTCCCCGATATACAGCGTCACTGTCTCCCCCTCCCCGATATACTGCGTCCCTGTCTCTCCCTCCCCAATATAATGCGTCCCTGTCTCCCCCTCCCCGATATACAGCGTCCCTGTCCCCTCCTCCCCGATGTTCAGCATCACTGTCTTCCCCCTCCCCAATATAATGCGTCCCTGTCTCCCCCTCCCCGATATACAGCGTCCCTGTCCCCTCCTCCCCGATGTTCAGCGTCCCTGTCTCCCCCTCCCCGATATACAGCATCCCTCCCCCTCCCAAAATATACAGCGTCCCTGTCCCCCCCCGTCCCCGATATACAGCGTCCCTGCCTCCCCCTCCCCGATGTACAGCATCCCTCTTCTCCCTCCCAAAATATACAGCGTCCCTGTCCCCCCCGTCCCCGGTATACAGCGTCACTGACCCCCCCCCCTCCCCGATATACTGCGTCACTGTCCCCCCCCCTCCCCGACAGACAGCGTTACTGACCCCCCCTCCCCGATATACAGCGTCACTGACCCCCCCCTCCTCCCCGATGTACAGCGTCACTGACCCCCCCTCCCCGATATACAGCGTCACTGTCCCCCCCCTCCCCGATATACAGCGTCACTGTCTCCCCCTCCCCGATATACAGCGTCACTGTCTCCCCCTCCCTGTTATACAGCGGCCCTGTCCCCTCCTCCCCGATATACAGCGTCCCTGTCTCCCCTCCCCGATATACAGCGTCCCTGTCTCCCCCTCTCCGATATACAGCTTCCCTGTCTCCCCCACCCCGATATACAGCGTCACTGTCCCCCTGCCCCCGATATACAGCCTTCACCCTGTGTATCAGTGTGTGAATATTGATCACAGCGTTCAGCCTGTGTATTAGTGTCTGAATATTGATCACAGCGTTCAGCCTGTGTATCAGTGTCTGAATATTGATCACAGCGTTCAGCCTGTGTATCAGTGTCTGAATATTGATCACAGCGTTCACCCTGTGTATCAGTGTCTGAATATTGATCACCGCGTTCACCCTGTGTATCAGTGTCTGAATATTGATCACAGCGTTCACCCCGTCTGTCGGTGTCTGAATATTGATCACAGCGTTCACCCTGTGTATCAGTGTCTGAATATTGATCACAGCGTTCAGCCTGTGTATCAGTGTCTGAATATTGATCACAGCGTTCACCCTGTGTATCAGTGTCTGAATATTGATCACAGCGTTCACCCTGTGTATCAGTGTCTGAATATTGATCACAGCGTTCACCCTGTGTATCAGTGTCTGAATATTGATCACAGCGTTCAGCCTGTGTATCTTAGTGTCTGAATATTGATCACAGCGTTCACCCAGTGTATCAGTGCCTGAATATTGATCACAGCATTCACCCTCTGCATCAGTGTCTGAATATTGATCACAGCGTTCAGCCTGTGTATCAGTGTCTGAATATTGATCACAGCGTTCAGCCTGTGTATCTTAGTGTCTGAATATTGATCACAGCGTTCAGCCTGTGTATCAGTGTCTGAATATTGATCACAGCTTTCACCCTCTGCATCAGTGTCTGAATATTGATCACAGCATTCAGCCTGTGTATCAGTGTCTGAATATTGATCACAGCGTTCACCCTGTGTATCTTAGTGTCTGAATATTGATCACAGCGTTCACCCTGTGTATCAGTGTCTGAATATTGATCACATTGTTCACCCTGTGTATCAGTGTCTGAATATTGATCACGGCGTTCACCCTGTGTATCAGTGTCTGAATATTGATCACAGCGTTCAGCCTGTGTATCAGTGTCTGAATATTGATCACAGCGTTCACCCTGTGTATCAGTGTCTGAATATTGATCACAGCGTTCACCCTCTGCATCAGTGTCTGAATATTGATCACAGTGTTCACCCTTTGTATCAGTGTCTGAATATTGATCACAGCGTTCACCCTGTGTATCTTAGTGTCTGAATATTGATCACAGCGTTCACCCTCTGCATCAGTGTCTGAATATTGATCACAGCGTTCACCCTGTGTATCAGTGTTTGAATATTGATCACAGCGTTCAGCCTGTGTATCAGTGTCTGAATATTGATCACAGCGTTCACCCTGTGTATCAGTGTCTGAATATTGATCACTGCATTCTCCCTGTGTATCAGTGTCTGAATATTGATCACAGCGTTCACCCTGTGTATCCGTGTCTGAATATTGATCAGAGCGTTCACCCTGTGTTTCAGCGTCTGAATATTGATCACTGCGTTCACCCTGTGTTTCAGCGTCTGAATATTGATCACTGCGTTCAGCCTGTGTATCAGTGTCTGAATATTGATCACAGCGTTCAGCCTGTGTATCAGTGTCTGAATATTGATCACAGCGTTCACCCTGTGTATCTTAGTGTCTGAATATTGATCACAGCGTTCACCCTCTGCATCAGTGTCTGAATATTGATCACAGCGTTCACCCTGTGTTTCAGCGTCTGAATATTGATCACTGCGTTCAGCCTGTGTATCAGTGTCTGAATATTGATCACAGCGTTCAGCCTGTGTATCAGTGTCTGAATATTGATCACGGCGTTCACCCTGTGTATCAGTGTCTGAATATTGATCACAGCGTTCAGCCTGTGTATCAGTGTCTGAATATTGATCATAGCGTTCACCCTGTGTATCAGTGTCTGAATATTGATCACCGCGTTCACCCTGTGTATCAGTGTCTGAATATTGATCACAGCGTTCACCCCGTCTGTCGGTGTCTGAATATTGATCACAGCGTTCCCCCTGTGTGTCAGTGTCTGAATATTGATCACAGCGTTCACCCTGTGTATCAGTGTCTGAATATTGATCACACCGTTCAGCCTGTGTATCAGTGTCTGAATATTGATCACAGCGTTCACCCTGTGTATCAGTGTCTGAATATTGATCACAGCGTTCACCCTGTGTATCAGTGTCTGAATATTGATCACAGCGTTCAGCCTGTGTATCTTAGTGTCTGAATATTGATCACAGCGTTCACCCAGTGTATCAGTGTCTGAATATTGATCACAGCGTTCACCCTCTGCATCAGTGTCTGAATATTGATCACAGCGTTCACCCTGTGTATCAGTGTCTGAATATTGATCACAGCGTTCAGCCTGTGTATCAGTGTCTGAATATTGATCACAGCGTTCACCCTGTGTATCAGTGTCTGAATATTGATCACACCGTTCAGCCTGTGTATCTTAGTGTCTGAATATTGATCACAGCGTTCACCCTCTGCATCAGTGTCTGAATATTGATCACAGCGTTCACCCTCTGCATCAGTGTCTGAATATTGATCACAGCGTTCACCCTGTGTATCAGTGTCTGAATATTGATCACAGCGTTCACCCTGTGTATCTTAGTGTCTGAATATTGATCACAGCGTTCACCCTCTGCATCAGTGTCTGAATATTGATCAAAGCGTTCACCATGTGTATCAGTGTCTGAATATTGATCACAGCGTTCAGCCTGTGTATCAGTGTCTGAATATTGATCACAGCGTTCACCCTGTGTATCAGTGTTTGAATATTGATCAGAGCGTTCACCCTGTGTATCAGTGTCTGAATATTGATCACAGCGTTCACCCTGTGTCAGTGTCTGAATATTGATCACTGCGTTCACCCTGTGTTTCAGCGTCTGAATATTGATCACTACGTTCACCCTGTGTATCAGTGTCTGAATATTGATCACAGCATTCACCCTATGTATCAGTGTCTGAATATTGATCACAGCGTTCACCCTGTGTATCAGTGTCTGAAGATTGATCACAGCATTCACCCTCTGTTACTGTCTGAATATTGATCACAGCGTTCACCCTGTGTATCCCAGTGTCTGAATATTGATCACACCGTTCACCCTGTGTATCAGTGTCTGAATATTGATCACACCGTTCACCCTTTGTATCCCAGTGTCTGAATATTGATCACAGCGTTCACCCTGTGTATCAGTGTCTGAATATTGATCACAGCGTTCAGCCTATGTATCAGTGTCTGAATATTGATCACAGCGTTCATCCTGTGTATCACTGTCTGAATATTGATCACAGCGTTCACCCTGTGTATCAGTGTCGGAATATTGATCACCGCGTTCACCCTATGTATCAGTGTCTGAATATTGATCACAGCGTTCAGCCTGTGTATCAGTGTCTGAATATTGATCACAGCGTTCACCCTGTGTATCAGTGTCTGAATATTGATCACAGTGTTCACCCTGTGTATCAGTGTCTGAATGCTGATCACAGCGTTCACCCTGTGTATCAGTGTCTGAATATTGATCACACCGTTCACCCTGTGTACCAGTGTCTGAATATTGATCACAGCGTTCACCCTGTGCATCAGTGTCTGAATATTGATCACAGCGTTCAGCCTGTGTATCAGTGTCTGAATATTCATCACAGCGTTCACCCTGTGTATCTTAGAGTCTGAATATTGATCACAGCGTTCACCCTGTGTATCAGTGTCTGAATATTGATCACAGCGTTCACCCTGTGTATCTTAGTGTCTGAATATTGATCACAGCGTTCACCCTGTGTATCAGTGTCTGAATATTGATCACATTGTTCACCCTGTGTATCAGTGTCTGAATATTGATCACGGCGTTCACCCTGTGTATCAGTGTCTGAATATTGATCACAGCGTTCAGCCTGTGTATCAGTGTCTGAATATTGATCTCAGCGTTCACCCTGTGTATCAGTGTCTGAATATTGATCACACCGTTCAGCCTGTGTATCTTAGTGTCTGCATATTTATCACGGCGTTCACCCTGTGTATCAGTGTCTGAATATTGATCACAGCGTTCAGCCTGTGTATCAGTGTCTGAATATTGATCACAGCGTTCACCCTGTGTATCTTAGTGTCTGAATATTGATCACAGCGTTCACCCTCTGCATCAGTGTCTGAATATTGATCACAGCGTTCACCCTGTGTTTCAGCGTCTGAATATTGATCACTGCGTTCACCCTGTGTTTCAGCGTCTGAATATTGATCACTGCGTTCAGCCTGTGTATCAGTGTCTGAATATTGATCACAGCGTTCAGCCTGTGTATCAGTGTCTGAATATTGATCACGGCATTCACCCTGTGTATCAGTGTCTGAATATTGATCACAGCGTTCACCCTGTGTATCAGTGTCTGAATATTGATCACCGCGTTCACCCTGTGTATCAGTGTCTGAATATTGATCGCGTTCACCCTGTGTATCAGTGTCTGAATATTGATCACAGCGTTCACCCCGTCTGTCGGTGTCTGAATATTGATCACAGCGTTCCCCCTGTGTGTCAGTGTCTGAATATTGATCACAGCGTTCACCCTGTGTATCAGTGTCTGAATATTGATCACACCGTTCAGCCTGTGTATCTTAGTGTCTGAATATTGATCACAGCGTTCACCCTGTGTATCAGTGTCTGAATATTGATCACAGCATTCACCCTCTGCATCAGTGTCTGAATATTGATCACAGCGTTCAGCCTGTGTATCAGTGTCTGAATATTGATCACAGCGTTCAGCCTGTGTATCTTAGTGTCTGAATATTGATCACAGCGTTCACCCTCTGCATCAGTGTCTGAATATTGATCACAGCGTTCAGCCTGTGTATCAGTGTCTGAATATTGATCACAGCGTTCACCCTGTGTATCTTAGTGTCTGAATATTGATCACAGCGTTCACCCTGTGTATCAGTGTCTGAATATTGATCACATTGTTCACCCTGTGTATCAGTGTCTGAATATTGATCACGGCGTTCACCCTGTGTATCAGTGTCTGAATATTGATCACAGCGTTCAGCCTGTGTATCAGTGTCTGAATATTGATCACAGCGTTCACCCTGTGTATCAGTGTCTGAATATTGATCACACCGTTCAGCCTGTGTATCTTAGTGTCTGAATATTGATCACAGCGTTCACCCTCTGCATCAGTGTCTGAATATTGATCACAGCGTTCACCCTGTGTATCTTAGTGTCTGAATATTGATCCCAGCGTTCACCCTCTGCATCAGTGTCTGAATATTGATCAAAGCGTTCACCCTGTGTATCAGTGTCTGAATATTGATCACAACGTTCACCCTGTGTATCAGTGTCTGAATATTGATCACAGCGTTCAGCCTGTGTATCAGTGTCTGAATATTGATCACAGCGTTCACCCTGTGTATCAGTGTCTGAATATTGATCACAGCGTTCACCCTGTGTATCAGTGTTTGAATATTGATCAGAGCGTTCACCCTGTGTATCAGTGTCTGAATATTGATCACAGCGTTCACCCTGTGTCAGTGTCTGAATATTGATCACTGCGCTCACCCTGTGTTTCAGCGTCTGAATATTGATCACTACGTTCACCCTGTGTATCAGTGTCTGAATATTGATCACAGCATTCACCCTATGTATCAGTGACTGAATATTGATCACAGCGTTCACCCTGTGTTTCAGTGTCTGAAGATTGATCACAGCATTCACCCTGTGTTACTGTCTGAATATTGATCACAGCGTTCACCCTGTGTATCCCAGTGTCTGAATATTGATCACACCGTTCACCCTGTGTATCAGTGTCTGAATATTGATCACACCGTTCACCCTTTGTATCCCAGTGTCTGAATATTGATCACAGCGTTCACCCTGTGTATCAGTGTCTGAATATTGATCACAGCCTTCAGCCTGTGTATCAGTGTCTGAATATTGATCACAACGTTCACCGTGTGTATCAGAGTCTGAATATTGATCACAGCGTTCACCCTGTGTATCAGTGTCTGAATATTGATCACAGCGTTCACCCTGTGTATCCCAGTGTCTGAATATTTATCACAGCGTACACCCTGTGTATCACTGTCTGAATATTGATCACAGCGTTCACCCTGTGTATCAGTGTCTGAATATTGATCACAGCGTTCACCCTGTGTATCAGTGTCTGAATATTGATCACCGCGTTCACCCTGTGTATCAGTGTCTGAATATTGATCACAGCGTTCAGCCTGTGTATCTTAGTGTCTGAATATTGATCACAGCGTTCACCCTCTGCATCAGTGTCTGAATATTGATCACAGCGTTCAGCCTGTGTATCAGTGTCTGAATATTCATCACAGCGTTCACCCTGTGTATCTTAGTGTCTGAATATTGATCACAGCGTTCACCCTGTGTATCAGTGTCTGAATATTGATCACAGCGTTCACCCTGTGTATCTTAGTGTCTGAATATTGATCACAGCGTTCACCCTGTGTATCAGTGTCTGAATATTGATCACATTGTTCACCCTGTGTATCAGTGTCTGAATATTGATCACGGCGTTCACCCTGTGTATCAGTGTCTGAATATTGATCACAGCGTTGAGCCTGTGTATCAGTGTCTGAATATTGATCACAGCGTTCACCCTGTGTATCAGTGTCTGAATATTGATCACACCGTTCAGCCTGTGTATCTTAGTGTCTGCATATTGATCACGGCGTTCACCCTGTGTATCAGTGTCTGAATATTGATCACAGCGTTCAGCCTGTGTATCAGTGTCTGAATATTGATCACAGCGTTCACCCTGTGTATCTTAGTGTCTGAATATTGATCACAGCGTTCACCCTCTGCATCAGTGTCTGAATATTGATCACAGCGTTCACCCTGTGTTTCAGCGTCTGAATATTGATCACTGCGTTCACCCTGTGTTTCAGCGTCTGAATATTGATCACTGCGTTCAGCCTGTGTATCAGTGTCTGAATATTGATCGCGTTCACCCTGTGTATCAGTGTCTGAATATTGATCACAGCGTTCACCCCGTCTGTCGGTGTCTGAATATTGATCACAGCGTTCCCCTGTGTGTCAGTGTCTGAATATTGATCACAGCGTTCACCCTGTGTATCAGTGTCTGAATATTGATCACACCGTTCAGCCTGTGTATCTTAGTGTCTGAATATTGATCACAGCGTTCACCCTGTGTATCAGTGTCTGAATATTGATCACAGCGTTCAGCCAATGTATCAGTGTCTGAATATTGATCACAGCGTTCACCCTGTGTATCAGTGTCTGAATATTGATCACAGCGTTCACCCTGTGTATCAGTGTCTGAATATTGATCACACCGTTCAGCCTGTGTATCTTAGTGTCTGAATATTGATCACAGCGTTCACCCTCTGCATCAGTGTCTGAATATTGATCACACCGTTCAGCCTGTGTATCTTAGTGTCTGAATATTGATCACAGCGTTCACCCTGTGTATCAGTGTCTGAATATTGATCACAGCGTTCAGCCTGTGTATCTTAGTGTCTGAATATTGATCACAGCGTTCACCCTCTGCATCAGTGTCTGAATATTGATCACACCGTTCAGCCTGTGTATCTTAGTGTCTGAATATTGATCACAGCGTTCACCCTGTGTATCAGTGTCTGAATATTGATCACAGCGTTCACCCTGTGTATCAGTGTCTGAATATTGATCACAGCGTTCACCCTGTGTATCAGTGTCTGAATATTGATCACAGCGTTCAGCCTGTGTATCTTAGTGTCTGAATATTGATCACAGCGTTCACCCAGTGTATCGGTGTCTGAATATTGATCACAGCATTCACCCTCTGCATCAGTGTCTGAATATTGATCACAGCGTTCAGCCTGTGTATCAGTGTCTGAATATTGATCACAGCGTTCAGCCTGTGTATCTTAGTGTCTGAATATTGATCACAGCGTTCACCCTGTGTATCAGTGTCTGAATATTGATCACAGCATTCAGCCTGTGTATCTTAGTGTCTGAATATTGATCACAGCGTTCACCCTCTGCATCAGTGTCTGAATATTGATCACAGCGTTCAGCCTGTGTATCAGTGTCTGAATATTGATCACAGCGTTCACCCTGTGTATCAGTGTCTGAATATTGATCACACCGTTCAGCCTGTGTATCTTAGTGTCTGAATATTGATCACAGCGTTCACCCTGTGTAACTTAGTGTCTGAATATTGATCACAGCGTTCACCCTGTGTATCAGTGTCTGAATATTGATCACAGCTTTCACCCTGTGTATCTTAGTGTCTGAATATTGATCACAGCGTTCACCCTCTGCATCAGTGTCTGAATATTGATCACAGCGTTCACCCTCTGCATCAGTGTCTGAATATTGATCACAGCGTTCACCCTGTGTATCAGTGTCTGAATATTGATCACCGCGTTCACCCTGTGTATCAGTGTCTGAATATTGATCACAGCGTTCAGCCTGTGTATCTTAGTGTCTGAATATTGATCACAGCGTTCACCCTCTGCATCAGTGTCTGAATATTGATCACAGCGTTCAGCCTGTGTATCAGTGTCTGAATATTGATCACAGCGTTCACCCTGTGTATCTTAGTGTCTGAATATTGATCACAGCGTTCACCCTGTGTATCAGTGTCTGAATATTGATCACATTGTTCACCCTGTGTATCAGTGTCTGAATATTGATCGCGGCGTTCAACCTGTGTATCAGTGTCTGAATATTGATCACAGCGTTCAGCCTGTGTATCAGTGTCTGAATATTGATCACAGCGTTCACCCTGTGTATCAGTGTCTGAATATTGATCACACCGTTCAGCCTGTGTATCTTAGTGTCTGCATATTGATCACGGCGTTCACCCTGTGTATCAGTGTCTGAATATTGATCACAGCGTTCAGCCTGTGTATCAGTGTCTGAATATTGATCACAGCGTTCAGCCTGTGTATCAGTGTCTGAATATTGATCACAGCGTTCACCCTGTGTATCTTAGTGTCTGAATATTGATCACAGCGTTCACCCTCTGCATCAGTGTCTGAATATTGATCACAGCGTTCAGCCTGTGTATCAGTGTCTGAATATTGATCACAGCGTTCACCCTGTGTATCTTAGTGTCTGAATATTGATCACAGCGTTCACCCTGTGTATCAGTGTCTGAATATTGATCACATTGTTCACCCTGTGTATCAGTGTCTGAATATTGATCACGGCGTTCACCCTGTGTATCAGTGTCTGAATATTGATCACAGCGTTCAGCCTGTGTATCAGTGTCTGAATATTGATCACAGCGTTCACCCTGTGTATCTTAGTGTCTGAATATTGATCACAGCGTTCACCCTCTGCATCAGTGTCTGAATATTGATCACAGCGTTCACCCTGTGTATCAGTGTCTGAATATTGATCAAAGCGTTCACCCTGTGTATCAGTGTCTGAATATTGATCACGGCATTCACCCTGTGTATCAGTGTCTGAATATTGATCACAGCGTTCACCCTGTGTATCAGTGTCTGAATATTGATCATGGCGTTCACCCTGTGTATCAGTGTCTGAATATTGATCACAGCGTTCACCCTGTGTATCAGTGTCTGAATATTGATCAAAGCGTTCACCCTGTGTATCAGTGTCTGAATATTGATCACGGCATTCACCCTGTGTATCAGTGTCTGAATATTGATCACAGCGTTCACCCTGTGTATCAGTGTCTGAATATTGATCAGAGCGTTCACCCTGTGTATCAGTGTCTGAATATTGATCAGAGCGTTCAACCTGTGTATCAGTGTCTGAATATTGATCACAGCGTTCACCCTGTGTATCTTAGTGTCTGAATATTGATCACAGCGTTCACCCTGTGTTTCAGCGTCTGAATATTGATCACTACGTTCACCCTGTGTATCAGTGTCTGAATATTGATCACTGCGTTCACCCTGTGTATCAGTGTCTGAATATTGATCACTGCGTTCACCCTGTGTATCAGTGTCTGAATATTGATCACAGCATTCACCCTATGTATCAGTGTCTGAATATTGATCACACCGTTCACCCTTTGTATCAGTGTCTGAATATTGATCACAGCATTCACCCTATGTATCAGTGTCTGAATATTGATCACAGCATTCACCCTATGTATCAGTGTCTGAATATTGATCACAGCATTCACCCTATGTATCAGTGTCTGAATATTGATCACTACGTTCACCCTGTGTATCAGTGTCTGAATATTGATCACTGCGTTCACCCTGTGTATCAGAGTCTGAATATTGATCACAGCATTCACCCTATGTATCAGTGTCTGAATATTGATCACACCGTTCACCCTTTGTATCCCAGTGTCTGAATATTGATCACAGCATTCACCCTGTGTTAGTGTCTGAATATTGATCACAGCGTTCACCCTGTGTATCCCAGTGTCTGAATATTGATCACAGCATTCACCCTGTGTTAGTGTCTGAATATTGATCACAGCGTTCACCCTGTGTATCAGTGTCTGAATATTGATCACTGCGTTCACCCTGTGTATCAGTGTCTGAATATTGATCACACCGTTCACCCTTTGTATCCCAGTGTCTGAATATTGATCACAGCGTTCACCCTGTGTATCAGAGTCTGAATATTGATCACAGCGTTCACCCTGTGTATCAGTGTCTGAATATTGATCACAGCGTTCACCCTGTGTATCCCAGTGTCTGAATATTGATCACAGCGTTCACCCTGTGTATCACTGTCTGAATATTGATCACAGCGTTCACCCTGTGTATCAGTGTCGGAATATTGATCACAGCGTTCACCCTATGTATCAGTGTCTGAATATTGATCACAGCGTTCAGCCTGTGTATCAGTGTCTGAATATTGATCACAGCGTTCACCCTGTGTATCAGTGTCTGAATATTGATCACAGCGTTCAGCCTGTGTATCAGTGTCTGAATATTGATCACACCGTTCAGCCTGTGTATCTTAGTGTCTGAATATTGATCACAGCGTTCACCCTGTGTATCAGTGTCTGAATATTGATCACAGCGTTCAGCCAATGTATCAGTGTCTGAATATTGATCACAGCGTTCACCCTGTGTATCAGTGTCTGAATATTGATCACAGCGTTCACCCTGTGTATCAGTGTCTGAATATTGATCACAGCGTTCAGCCTGTGTATCTTAGTGTCTGAATATTGATCACAGCGTTCACCCAGTGTATCAGTGTCTGAATATTGATCACAGCATTCACCCTCTGCATCAGTGTCTGAATATTGATCACAGCGTTCAGCCTGTGTATCAGTGTCTGAATATTGATCACAGCGTTCAGCCTGTGTATCTTAGTGTCTGAATATTGATCACAGCGTTCACCCTGTGTATCAGTGTCTGAATATTGATCACAGCGTTCAGCCTGTGTATCTTAGTGTCTGAATATTGATCACAGCGTTCACCCTCTGCATCAGTGTCTGAATATTGATCACAGCGTTCAGCCTGTGTATCAGTGTCTGAATATTGATCACAGCGTTCACCCTGTGTATCTTAGTGTCTGAATATTGATCACAGCGTTCACCCTGTGTATCAGTGTCTGAATATTGATCACATTGTTCACCCTGTGTATCAGTGTCTGAATATTGATCACAGCGTTCAGCCTGTGTATCTTAGTGTCTGAATATTGATCACAGCGTTCAGCCTGTGTATCTTAGTGTCTGAATATTGATCACAGCGTTCACCCTGTGTATCAGTGTCTGAATATTGATCACATTGTTCACCCTGTGTATCAGTGTCTGAATATTGATCACGGCGTTCACCCTGTGTATCAGTGTCTGAATATTGATCACAGCGTTCAGCCTGTGTATCAGTGTCTGAATATTGATCACAGCGTTCACCCTGTGTATCAGTGTCTGAATATTGATCACACCGTTCAGCCTGTGTATCTTAGTGTCTGAATATTGATCACAGCGTTCACCCTGTGTAACTTAGTGTCTGAATATTGATCACAGCGTTCACCCTGTGTATCAGTGTCTGAATATTGATCACAGCTTTCACCCTGTGTATCTTAGTGTCTGAATATTGATCACAGCGTTCACCCTCTGCATCAGTGTCTGAATATTGATCACAGCGTTCACCCTGTGTATCAGTGTCTGAATATTGATCACAGCGTTCACCCTGTGTATCAGTGTCTGAATATTGATCACCGCGTTCACCCTGTGTATCAGTGTCTGAATATTGATCACAGCGTTCACCCTGTGTATCAGTGTCTGAATATTGATCACGGCGTTCACCCTGTGTATCAGTGTCTGAATATTGATCACAGCGTTCACCCTGTGTATCAGTGTCTGAATATTGATCACACCGTTCAGCCTGTGTATCTTAGTGTCTGCATATTGATCACGGCGTTCACCCTGTGTATCAGTGTCTGAATATTGATCACAGCGTTCAGCCTGTGTATCAGTGTCTGAATATTGATCACATTGTTCACCCTGTGTATCAGTGTCTGAATATTGATCACAGCGTTCAGCCTGTGTATCAGTGTCTGAATATTGATCACAGCGTTCACCCTGTGTATCTTAGTGTCTGAATATTGATCACAGCGTTCACCCTGTGTATCAGTGTCTGAATATTGATCACAGCGTTCACCCTGTGTATCTTCGTGTCTGAATATTGATCACAGCGTTCACCCTCTGCATCAGTGTCTGAATATTGATCAAAGCGTTCACCCTGTGTATCAGTGTCTGAATATTGATCACGGCATTCACCCTGTGTATCAGTGTCTGAATATTGATCACAGCGTTCACCCTGTGTATCAGTGTCTGAATATTGATCATGGCGTTCACCCTGTGTATCAGTGTCTGAATATTGATCACAGCGTTCACCCTGTGTATCAGTGTCTGAATATTGATCAAAGCGTTCACCCTGTGTATCAGTGTCTGAATATTGATCACGGCATTCACCCTGTGTATCAGTGTCTGAATATTGATCACAGCGTTCACCCTGTGTATCAGTGTCTGAATATTGATCAGAGCGTTCACCCTGTGTATCAGTGTCTGAATATTGATCAGAGCGTTCAACCTGTGTATCAGTGTCTGAATATTGATCACAGCGTTCACCCTGTGTATCTTAGTGTCTGAATATTGATCACAGCGTTCACCCTGTGTTTCAGCGTCTGAATATTGATCACTACGTTCACCCTGTGTATCAGTGTCTGAATATTGATCTCTGCGTTCACCCTGTGTATCAGTGTCTGAATATTGATCACTGCGTTCACCCTGTGTATCAGTGTCTGAATATTGATCACAGCATTCACCCTATGTATCAGTGTCTGAATATTGATCACACCGTTCACCCTTTGTATCAGTGTCTGAATATTGATCACAGCATTCACCCTATGTATCAGTGTCTGAATATTGATCACAGCATTCACCCTATGTATCAGTGTCTGAATATTGATCACAGCATTCACCCTATGTATCAGTGTCTGAATATTGATCACTACGTTCACCCTGTGTATCAGTGTCTGAATATTGATCACTGCGTTCACCCTGTGTATCAGAGTCTGAATATTGATCACAGCATTCACCCTATGTATCAGTGTCTGAATATTGATCACACCGTTCACCCTTTGTATCCCAGTGTCTGAATATTGATCACAGCATTCACCCTGTGTTAGTGTCTGAATATTGATCACAGCGTTCACCCTGTGTATCCCAGTGTCTGAATATTGATCACAGCATTCACCCTGTGTTAGTGTCTGAATATTGATCACAGCGTTCACCCTGTGTATCAGTGTCTGAATATTGATCACTGCGTTCACCCTGTGTATCAGTGTCTGAATATTGATCACACCGTTCACCCTTTGTATCCCAGTGTCTGAATATTGATCACAGCGTTCACCCTGTGTATCAGAGTCTGAATATTGATCACAGCGTTCACCCTGTGTATCAGTGTCTGAATATTGATCACAGCGTTCACCCTGTGTATCCCAGTGTCTGAATATTGATCACAGCGTTCACCCTGTGTATCACTGTCTGAATATTGATCACAGCGTTCACCCTGTGTATCAGTGTCGGAATATTGATCACAGCGTTCACCCTATGTATCAGTGTCTGAATATTGATCACAGCGTTCAGCCTGTGTATCAGTGTCTGAATATTGATCACAGCGTTCACCCTGTGTATCAGTGTCTGAATATTGATCACAGCGTTCAGCCTGTGTATCAGTGTCTGAATATTGATCACACCGTTCAGCCTGTGTATCTTAGTGTCTGAATATTGATCACAGCGTTCACCCTGTGTATCAGTGTCTGAATATTGATCACAGCGTTCAGCCAATGTATCAGTGTCTGAATATTGATCACAGCGTTCACCCTGTGTATCAGTGTCTGAATATTGATCACAGCGTTCACCCTGTGTATCAGTGTCTGAATATTGATCACAGCGTTCAGCCTGTGTATCTTAGTGTCTGAATATTGATCACAGCGTTCACCCAGTGTATCAGTGTCTGAATATTGATCACAGCATTCACCCTCTGCATCAGTGTCTGAATATTGATCACAGCGTTCAGCCTGTGTATCAGTGTCTGAATATTGATCACAGCGTTCAGCCTGTGTATCTTAGTGTCTGAATATTGATCACAGCGTTCACCCTGTGTATCAGTGTCTGAATATTGATCACAGCGTTCAGCCTGTGTATCTTAGTGTCTGAATATTGATCACAGCGTTCACCCTCTGCATCAGTGTCTGAATATTGATCACAGCGTTCAGCCTGTGTATCAGTGTCTGAATATTGATCACAGCGTTCACCCTGTGTATCTTAGTGTCTGAATATTGATCACAGCGTTCACCCTGTGTATCAGTGTCTGAATATTGATCACATTGTTCACCCTGTGTATCAGTGTCTGAATATTGATCACAGCGTTCAGCCTGTGTATCTTAGTGTCTGAATATTGATCACAGCGTTCAGCCTGTGTATCTTAGTGTCTGAATATTGATCACAGCGTTCACCCTGTGTATCAGTGTCTGAATATTGATCACATTGTTCACCCTGTGTATCAGTGTCTGAATATTGATCACGGCGTTCACCCTGTGTATCAGTGTCTGAATATTGATCACAGCGTTCAGCCTGTGTATCAGTGTCTGAATATTGATCACAGCGTTCACCCTGTGTATCAGTGTCTGAATATTGATCACACCGTTCAGCCTGTGTATCTTAGTGTCTGAATATTGATCACAGCGTTCACCCTGTGTAACTTAGTGTCTGAATATTGATCACAGCGTTCACCCTGTGTATCAGTGTCTGAATATTGATCACAGCTTTCACCCTGTGTATCTTAGTGTCTGAATATTGATCACAGCGTTCACCCTCTGCATCAGTGTCTGAATATTGATCACAGCGTTCACCCTGTGTATCAGTGTCTGAATATTGATCACAGCGTTCACCCTGTGTATCAGTGTCTGAATATTGATCACCGCGTTCACCCTGTGTATCAGTGTCTGAATATTGATCACAGCGTTCACCCTGTGTATCAGTGTCTGAATATTGATCACGGCGTTCACCCTGTGTATCAGTGTCTGAATATTGATCACAGCGTTCACCCTGTGTATCAGTGTCTGAATATTGATCACACCGTTCAGCCTGTGTACCTTAGTGTCTGCATATTGATCACGGCGTTCACCCTGTGTATCAGTGTCTGAATATTGATCACAGCGTTCAGCCTGTGTATCAGTGTCTGAATATTGATCACATTGTTCACCCTGTGTATCAGTGTCTGAATATTGATCACAGCGTTCAGCCTGTGTATCAGTGTCTGAATATTGATCACAGCGTTCACCCTGTGTATCTTAGTGTCTGAATATTGATCACAGCGTTCACCCTCTGCATCAGTGTCTGAATATTGATCACAGCGTTCACCCTGTGTTTCAGCGTCTGAATATTGATCACTGCGTTCACCCTGTGTATCAGTGTCTGAATATTGATCACAGCGTTCAGCCTGTGTATCAGTGTCTGAATATTGATCACAGCGTTCAGCCTGTGTATCAGTGTCTGAATATTGATCACAGCGTTCACCCTGTGTATCAGTGTCTGAATATTGATCACCGCGTTCACCCTGTGTATCAGTGTCTGAATATTGATCGCGTTCACCCTGTGTTTCAGTGTCTGAATATTGATCACAGCGTTCACCCCGTCTGTCGGTGTCTGAATATTGATCACAGCGTTCACCCTGTGTGTCAGTGTCTGAGTATTGATCACAGCGTTCACCCTGTGTATCAGTGTCTGAATATTGATCACACCGTTCAGCCTGTGTATCTTAGTGTCTGAATATTGATCACAGCGTTCACCCTGTGTATCAGTGTCTGAATATTGATCACAGCGTTCTGCCTGTGTATCTTAGTGTCTGAATATTGATCACAGATTCACCCAGTGTATCAGTGTCTGAATATTGATCACAGCATTCACCCTCTGCATCAGTGTCTGAATATTGATCACAGCGTTCAGCCTGTGTATCAGTGTCTGAATATTGATCACAGCGTTCAGCCTGTGTATCTTAGTGTCTGAATATTGATCACAGCGTTCACCCTGTGTATCAGTGTCTGAATATTGATCACAGCGTTCAGCCTGTGTATCTTAGTGTCTGAATATTGATCACAGCGTTCACCCTCTGCATCAGTGTCTGAATATTGATCACAGCGTTCAGCCTGTGTATCAGTGTCTGAATATTGATCACAGCGTTCACCCTGTGTATCTTAGTGTCTGAATATTGATCACAGCGTTCACCCTGTGTATCAGTGTCTGAATATTGATCACATTGTTCACCCTGTGTATCAGTGTCTGAATATTGATCACGGCGTTCACCCTGTGTATCAGTGTCTGAATATTGATCACAGCGTTCAGCCTGTGTATCAGTGTCTGAATATTGATCACAGCGTTCACCCTGTGTATCTTAGTGTCTGAATATTGATCACAGCGTTCACCCTCTGCATCAGTGTCTGAATATTGATCACAGCGTTCACCCTGTGTATCAGTGTCTGAATATTGATCACAGCGTTCACCCTGTGTATCTTAGTGTCTGAATATTGATCACAGCGTTCACCCTCTGCATCAGTGTCTGAATATTGATCAAAGCGTTCACCCTGTGTATCAGTGTCTGAATATTGATCACGGCATTCACCCTGTGTATCAGTGTCTGAATATTGATCACAGCGTTCACCCTGTGTATCAGTGTCTGAATATTGATCACGGCATTCACCCTGTGTATCAGTGTCTGAATATTGATCAAAGCGTTCACCCTGTGTATCAGTGTCTGAATATTGATCACCGCGTTCAGCCTGTGTATCAGTGTCTGAATATTGATCACGGCATTCACCCTGTGTATCAGTGTCTGAATATTGATCAAAGCGTTCACCCTGTGTATCAGTGTCTGAATATTGATCACGGCATTCACCCTGTGTATCAGTGTCTGAATATTGATCAGAGCGTTCACCCTGTGTATCAGTGTCTGAATATTGATCAAAGCGTTCACCCTGTGTATCAGTGTCTGAATATTGATCACGGCATTCACCCTGTGTATCAGTGTCTGAATATTGATCACAGCGTTCACCCTGTGTATCAGTGTCTGAATATTGATCAGAGCGTTCACCCTGTGTATCAGTGTCTGAATATTGATCAGAGCGTTCAACCTGTGTATCAGTGTCTGAATATTGATCACAGCGTTCACCCTGTGTATCTTAGTGTCTGAATATTGATCACAGCGTTCACCCTGTGTTTCAGCGTCTGAATATTGATCACTACGTTCACCCTGTGTATCAGTGTCTGAATATTGATCACTGCGTTCACCCTGTGTATCAGTGTCTGAATATTGATCACTGCGTTCACCCTGTGTATCAGTGTCTGAATATTGATCACAGCATTCACCCTATGTATCAGTGTCTGAATATTGATCACACCGTTCACCCTTTGTATCAGTGTCTGAATATTGATCACAGCATTCACCCTATGTATCAGTGTCTGAATATTGATCACAGCATTCACCCTATGTATCAGTGTCTGAATATTGATCACAGCATTCACCCTATGTATCAGTGTCTGAATATTGATCACTACGTTCACCCTGTGTATCAGTGTCTGAATATTGATCACTGCGTTCACCCTGTGTATCAGAGTCTGAATATTGATCACAGCATTCACCCTATGTATCAGTGTCTGAATATTGATCACACCGTTCACCCTTTGTATCCCAGTGTCTGAATATTGATCACAGCATTCACCCTGTGTTAGTGTCTGAATATTGATCACAGCGTTCACCCTGTGTATCCCAGTGTCTGAATATTGATCACAGCATTCACCCTGTGTTAGTGTCTGAATATTGATCACAGCGTTCACCCTGTGTATCAGTGTCTGAATATTGATCACTGCGTTCACCCTGTGTATCAGTGTCTGAATATTGATCACACCGTTCACCCTTTGTATCCCAGTGTCTGAATATTGATCACAGCGTTCACCCTGTGTATCAGAGTCTGAATATTGATCACAGCGTTCACCCTGTGTATCAGTGTCTGAATATTGATCACAGCGTTCACCCTGTGTATCCCAGTGTCTGAATATTGATCACAGCGTTCACCCTGTGTATCACTGTCTGAATATTGATCACAGCGTTCACCCTGTGTATCAGTGTCGGAATATTGATCACAGCGTTCACCCTATGTATCAGTGTCTGAATATTGATCACAGCGTTCAGCCTGTGTATCAGTGTCTGAATATTGATCACAGCGTTCACCCTGTGTATCAGTATCTGAACATTGATCACAGCGTTCAGCCTGTGTATCAGTGTCTGAATATTGATCACAGTGTTCACCCTGTGTATCAGTGTCTGAATGTTGATCACAGCGTTCACCCTGTGTATCAGTGTCTGAATATTGATCACAGCGTTCAGCCTGTGTATCAGTGTCTGAATATTGATCACAGCGTTCACCCTCTTTATCCCAGAGTCTGAATATTGATCACGGCTTTCACCCTGTGTATCAGTGTCTGAATATTGATCACAGCGTTCACCCTGTGTACTAGTGTCTGAATATTGATCACAGCGTTCACCCTGTGTATCAGTGACTGAATATTGATCTCTGCGTTCACCCTGTGTATCAGTGTCTGAATATTGATCACTGCGTTCACCCTGTGTATCTGTATTTGTCTATTGATCACAGCGTTCACCCTGTGTATCCCAGTGTCTGACTATTGGGCAGCACGGTAGCATTGTGGATAGCACAATTGCTTCACAGCTCCAAGGTCCCAAGTTTGATTCCAGCTTGGGCCACTGTCTGTGCGGAGTCTGCACATCCTCCCCGTGTGTGCGTGGGTTTCCTCCGGGTGCTCCGGTTTTCTCCCACTGTCCAAAGATGTGCAGGTTAGGTGGATTGGCCTTGATAAGTTACCCTTAGTGTCCAAAATTGCCCTTAGTGTCAGGTGGGGTTGCTGGGTTATTGGGATGGTGTGGACCTTGATAGGGAGCTCTTTGCAAGAGCCGGTGCAGACTCGATGGGCCGAATGGCCTCTTCTGCACTGTAAATTCTATGATATTGATCACAGCGTTCACCCTGTGTATCAGTGTCTGAATATTGATCACAGCGTTCACCCTGTGTCAGTGCCTGAATATTGATCACAGCGTTCACCCTGTGTATCAGTGTCTGCATATTGATCACAGCGTTCAGCCTGTGTGTCAGTGTCTGAATATTGATCACAGCGCTCACCCTGTGTGTCAGTGTCTGAATATTGATCACAGCGTGCACCCTGTGTATCAGTGTCTGAATATTGATCTCTGCGTTCACCCTGTGTATCAGTGTCTGAATATTGATCACAGCGTTCACCCTGTGTCAGTGCCTGAATATTGATCACAGCGTTCACCCTGTGTATCAGTGTCTGCATATTGATCACAGCGTTCAGCCTGTGTGTCAGTGTCTGAATATTGATCACAGCGCTCACCCTGTGTGTCAGTGTCTGAATATTGATCACAGCGTGCACCCTGTGTATCAGTGTCTGAATATTGATCTCTGCGTTCACCCTGTGTATCAGTGTCTGAATATTGATCACAGCGTTCACCCTGTGTATCAGTGTCTGCATATTGATCACAGCGTTCACCCTGTGTATCAGTGTCTGAATATTGATCACTGCGTTCACCCTGTGTATCTTAGTGTCTGAATATTGATCACGGCTTTCACCCTGTGTATCAGTGTCTGAATATTGATCACAGCGTTCACCCTGTGTACCAGTGTCAGAATATTGATCACAGCGTTCACCCTGTGTATCCCAATGTCTGAATATTGATCAAAGCGTGCACCCTGTGTATCAGTGTCTGAATATTGATCACAGCGTTTGCCCTGTATATCAGTGTCTGAATATTGATCACTGCGTTCACCCTGTGTATCAGTGTCTGAATATTGATCACAGCGTTCAGCCTGTGTATCAGTGTCTGAATATTGATCACAGCGTTCACCCTGTGTATCCCAATGTCTGAATATTGATCACAGCGTGCACCCTGTGTATCAGTGTCTGAATATTGATCACAGCGTTTGCCCTGTATATCAGTGTCTGAATATTGATCACCGCGTTCACCCTGTGTATCCCAGTGTCTGAATATTGATCACAGCGTTCACCCTGTGTATCAGTGTCTGAATATTGATCACAGCATTCACCCTGTGTATCCCAGTGTCTGAATATTGATCACTGCGTTCACCCTGTGTATCAGTGTCTGAATATTGATCACAGCGTTCACCCTGTGTATCCCACTGTCTGAATATTGATCACAGTGTTCACCCTGTGTATCTTAGTGTCTGAATATTGATCACAGCGTGCACCCTGTGTATCAGTGTCTGAATATTGATCACAGCGTTCAGCCTGTGTATCATTGTCTGAATATTGATCACAGCGTTCACCCTGTGTATCAGTGTCTGAATATAGATCACCGCGTTCACCCTGTGTATCAGTGTCTGAATATTGATCACAGCGTTCACCCTGTGTATCCCAGTGTCTGAATATTGATCACAGCGTTCACCCTGTGTGTCAGTGTCTGAATATTGATCACAGCGTTCACCCTGTGTATCAGTGTCTGAATATTGATCACAGCGTTCACCCTGTGTATCAGTGTCTGAATATTGATCACAGCGTTCAGCCTGTGTATCAGTGTCTGAATATTCATCACTGCGTTCACCCAGTGTATCAGTGTCTGAATATTGATCACAGCGTTCAGCCTGTGTATCAGTGTCTGAATATTGATCACAGCGTTCACCCTGTGTATCAGTGTCTGAATATTGATCACAGCGTTCACCCTGTGTGTCAGTGTCTGAATATTGATCACAGTGTTCACCCTGTGTATCCCAGTGTCTGAATATTGATCACAGCGTTCACCCTGTGTATCAGTGCCTGAATATTGATCACTGCGTTCACCCTGTGCATCAGTGTCTGAATATTGATCACAGCGTTCACCCTGTGTATCAGAGTCTGAATATTGATCACTGCGTTCACCCTGTGCATCAGTGTCTGAATATTGATCACTGCGTTCACCCTGTGTATCAGTGTCTGAATATTGATCACTGCGTTCACCCTGTGCATCAGTGTCTGAATATTGATCACAGCGTTCACCCTGTGTATCAGTGTCTGAATATTGATCACAGCGTTCAGCCTGTGTAAAAATGTCTGAATATTGATCATAGCGTTCACCCTGTGTATCAGTGTCTGAATATTGATGACAGCGTTCCCCCTGTGTATCAGTGTCTGAATATTGATCACAGCGTTCAGCCTGTGTATCAATGTCTGAATATTGATCACAGCGTTCACCCTGTGTATCAGTGTCTGAATATTCATCACTGCGTTCACCCTGTGTATCAGTGTCTGAATATTGATCACAGCGCTCACCCTGTGTGTCAGTATCTGAATATTGATCACAGCGTTCACCCTGTGTATCAGTGTCTGAATATTGATCACTGCGTTCACCCTGTGTATCAGTGTCTGAATATTGATCACAGCGTTCACCCTGTGTATCAGTGTCTGAATATTGATCACAGCGTTCACCCTGTGTATCAGTGTCTGAATATTGATCACAGCGTTCACCCTGCATATCAGTGTCTGAATATTGATCACTGCATTTTCCCTGTGTGTCAGTGTCTGAATATTGATCACAGCGTTCACCCTGTGTATCAGTGTCTGAATATTGATCACTGCGTTCACACTGTGTTTCAGTGTCTGAACATTGATCACAGCGTTCACCCTGTGCATCAGTGTCTGAATATTGATCACAGCGTGCACCCTGTGTATCAGTGTCTGATTATTGATCACAGCGTTCACCCTGTGTATCGTTATCTGAATATTGATCACAGCGTTCGGCCTGTGTATCAGTGTCCGAATATTGATCACAGCGTTCACCCAGTGTATCAGTGTCTGAATATTGATCACGGCGTTCACTCTGTGTATCAGTGTCTGAATATTGATCACAGCGTTCTCCCTGTGTATCAGTGTCTGAATATTGATCACAGCGTTCAGCCTGTGTATCAGTGTCTAAATATTGATCACAGCGTTCAGCCTGTGTATCAGTGTCTGAATATTGATCACAGCGTTCACCCTCTGTATCCCAGTGTCTGAATATTGATCACGGCTTTCACCCTGTGTATCAGTGTCTGAATATTGATCACAGCGTTCACCCTGTGTACCAGTGTCTGAATATTGATCACAGCGTTCACCCTGTGTATCAGTGTCTGAATATTGCTCTCTGCGTTCACCCTGTGTATCAGTGTCTGAATATTGATCACAGCGTTCACCCTGTGTATCAGTGTCTGAATATTGATCACAGCGTTCACCCTGTGTATCTGTATTTGACTATTGATCACAGCGTTCACCCTGTGTATCCCAGTGTCTGACTATTGGGCAGCATGGTAGCATTGTGGATAGCACAATTGCTTCACAGCTCCAAGGTCCCAAGTTTGATTCCAGCTTAGGCCACTGTCTGTGCGGAGTCTGCACATCCTCCCCGTGTGTGCGTGGGTTTCCTCCGGGTGCTCCGGTTTTCTCCCACTGTCCAAAGATGTGCAGGTTAGGTGGATTGGCCATGATAAATTACCCTTAGTGTCCAAAATTGCCCTTAGTGTCAGGTGGGGTTGCTGGGTTATTGGGATAGTGTGGAGGTGTGGACCTTGATAGGGAGCTCTTTGCAAGAGCCGGTGCAGACTCGATGGGCCGAATGGCCTCTTCTGCACTGTAAATTCTATGATATTGATGACAGCGTTCACCCTGTGTATCAGTGTCTGAATATTGATCACAGCGTTCACCCTGTGTATCAGTGTCTGAATATTGATCACAACGTTCACACTGTGTATCAGTGTCTGGATATTGATCACAGCGTTCACCCTGTGTATCAGTGTCTGAATATTGATCACAGCGTTCACCCTGTGTATCAGTGTCTGAATATTGATCACTGCGTTCACCCTGTGTTTCAGTGTCTGGATATTGATCACAGCGTTCACCCTGTGTATCAGTGTCTGGATATTGATCACAGCGTTCACCCTGTGTATCAGTGTCTGAATATTGATCACTACGTTCACCCTGTGTTTCAGTGTCTGAATATTGATCACAGCGTTCACCCTGTGTATCAGTGTCTGAATATTGATCACAAAGTTCACCCTGTGTATCAGTGTCTGAATATTAATCACAGCGTTCAGCCTGTGTATCAGTGTCTGAATATTGATCACAGTGTTCACCCTGTGTATCAGTGTCTGAATATTGATCACAGCGTTCACCCTGTGTATCAGTGTCTGAATATTGATCACAGCGTTCACCCTGTGTATCTGTATTTGACTATTGATCACAGCGTTCACCCTGTGTATCCCAGTGTCTGACTATTGGGCAGCATGGTAGCATTGTGGATAGCACAATTGCTTCACAGCTCCAAGGTCCCAAGTTTGATTCCAGCTTAGGCCACTGTCTGTGCGGAGTCTGCACATCCTCCCCGTGTGTGCGTGGGTTTCCTCCGGGTGCTCCGGTTTTCTCCCACTGTCCAAAGATGTGCAGGTTAGGTGGATTGGCCATGATAAATTACCCTTAGTGTCCAAAATTGCCCTTAGTGTCAGGTGGGGTTGCTGGGTTATTGGGATAGTGTGGAGGTGTGGACCTTGATAGGGAGCTCTTTGCAAGAGCCGGTGCAGACTCGATGGGCCGAATGGCCTCTTCTGCACTGTAAATTCTATGATATTGATGACAGCGTTCACCCTGTGTATCAGTGTCTGAATATTGATCACAGCGTTCACCCTGTGTATCAGTGTCTGAATATTGATCACAACGTTCACACTGTGTATCAGTGTCTGGATATTGATCACAGCGTTCACCCTGTGTATCAGTGTCTGAATATTGATCACAGCGTTCACCCTGTGTATCAGTGTCTGAATATTGATCACTGCGTTCACCCTGTGTTTCAGTGTCTGGATATTGATCACAGCGTTCACCCTGTGTATCAGTGTCTGGATATTGATCACAGCGTTCACCCTGTGTATCAGTGTCTGAATATTGATCACTACGTTCACCCTGTGTTTCAGTGTCTGAATATTGATCACAGCGTTCACCCTGTGTATCAGTGTCTGAATATTGATCACAAAGTTCACCCTGTGTATCAGTGTCTGAATATTAATCACAGCGTTCAGCCTGTGTATCAGTGTCTGAATATTGATCACAGTGTTCACCCTGTGTATCAGTGTCTGAATATTGATCACAGCGTTCACCCTGTGTATCAGTGTCTGAATATTGATCACAGCGTTCACCCTGTGTATAAGTGTCTGAATATTGATCACTGCGTTCACCCTGTGTGTCAGTGTCTGAATATTGATCACAGCGTGCACCCTGTGTATCAGTGTCTGAATATTGATCACAGCGTTAAGCCTGTGTATCAGTGTCTGAACATTGATCACAGCATTCACCCTATGTATCTTAGTGTCTGAATATTGATCACAGCGTTCACCCTGTGTATCAGTGTCTGAATATTGATCACAGCGTTCAGCCTGTGTATCAGTGTCTGAATATTGAATACAGCGTTCAGCCTGTGTATCAGTGTCTGAATATTGATCACAGTGTTCACCCTGTGTATCAGTGTCGGAATATTGATCACAGCGTTCACCCTGTGTATCAGTGTCTGAATATTGATCACAGCGTTCATCCTGAGTATCCCAGTGTCTGAATATTGATCACAGCGTTAATCCTGAGTATCTGTCTGAATATTGATCGCAGCGTTCATCTTGTGTATACATGTGTTTGATGTCCGGAAAAAGCTGAATGATTGTGCCAGATATTTAAATCTTCTTGGGGTCGATGAAAGGATGAAAATGGAACATTGAATTTAAATGTCATTGGAGATTTGTTATCTGTCAGTACTTGAACAGTGTTATGGGCGAGGTGTTTTCAGAATCCCAAAATGTATCATGGAGTTCAACCAACCTCTCCCTTTAATGGATTTTTGCTTTTGAAGCACATGGCTTGTTCTCCATGTGTGATATTACAATTATGGACTCGTGGTTTTTAAAACAAAACAATATTTTTTCTATGAACTCAACTTAACCTTTTAAATAAACATTGGATCCCTTAACACCCCTTACTTCAAAGATAACCCCGAAAATAATACAACACTAAATAATCCCTCAAAATGTTCCTTCAAACATCCAAAAGGATTCCAACCTTCAAAACAGTAACACAGAAGGTCACAGTTAATATATATATTTTCTGTTGGATGGCAAAGATATATCAGCTTGGTTGACTTCAGCTCCAGCACCTTGCTTTTCTTCCTGCAGCTCTCTGGAAACACACACGACACACACATGCTGCTTTTTCAAACCGAAACCAAAAGCTGAAGTGAGCTCAGCTCCCCCCAACCTCTGACATCACTTCAGCAATATGATTAGCTCCATTCCTTAAAGGCACATTGCTTAAACATCCATTTCTTAAAGGTACTCTCACATGACAACAGGTCCCACTGAAGTTCCAATGTACGGTTCATGGAACATGTTGAGTGCCAGTCTAATTCAGGGTTTGAGTGACTCAGTGGTGCCTGGGTCAAAAGACCAGAGAGTTGGGTAGATAGCGCAGGTGGGCAGCGTGAGGGATCCCAGTGGTGAGTGAGCTGCGTGGGGACGGAGGGGTTGGGGAAAGGGGTTACTTGTGAGCTATGGAAGTTTGATTACAGGAACACAAGTTGGAGACTATTCTTGTACTGTTGCTTTCTTTAGAGATGTCCTTATGCAGTAGGACCTGCATACCTATAGCACCCTGCATAACAGTGGCATATTCCAAAACATTGTTGCAGCCATTGGAGTGTAATTACTGGTATAATGTTGGAATAGTGGTGATTAATTTGTCTGCACACCTGTCCCACATACAGCAGTACAATAATGAGCAGACAATGTGTTCGTGAGGTTGGTTAAGGAATAAATGTTTTGTGACACTTGGGTAGGGGTTGCAGAGGTGAAGTTAGAGAATAAATGTGTCAGGTTCTTGCAGCTTGCAATACAGAATGAAAGGTAATCGGTGAGAGTCAGTGAGCGGCTGTTGCTGCTGAGCGGGTGTCTGTGTGAATGAGCTTTCTTGCGTCCTTTTCCGAGATGCTTGTTATTGTCTCTTTATAACTGAGGACGTGAGCCCATGGGCTGAGTTGGTGTACACTGAATTCTAGCACATGAGCATGTTTTCAGAAGTGCTTAGATCTTGCCAGTGGATTTGATTACCTACCTGTTCACTTCTGATTTGCTGCTGATTTCTGATGCAAAGATAAATTATGATGACGGTTATATTAAATAGTATAATATTTATATTATACCAATTATTTGATTTCTATGACAGCATTTATAGAAAGAAAATTTAACGCGTTCAATGGACATTTGGCAAGAATTTCAAGTTTCACATAAATTTATATATTTGATAAGTTGGTCACTTAAATTATTGCTTTGCAATTTAAACCATAAGAGAGCAAGGGGCAAGCCCTTTGTTTTATTAATTCCTTTCGTTCTTCGTGTGTGTGAGTGTGAATCTCCGTACTTTCTGAATATTTTGAAGCCAGAAGTTACAGCGGACAGAGCAGTGATTTGGGATGTGATTAATGCAAATCCTCAAAACTAATGCAAAGTTGCAGAAAATAATTAAAAACGGCTGTTATCTGAGTGTGGTTGGGGAAAGGAGAAGGTAGTGATTGCTTTGAGACTCCTTGGTCAGGCCTCGTCTTGGCTTCAGGCAACACAGCTCTGCGATATTGAGGGCAGGAGCACAGATTCGTCAGGATTAAAATCAGATGAATTATACCTGGTGATTTGTACCAGGACGGGTTGCATAAACCTGGCTTGTCTTTGATAGCGGGGTGATGAGATGATAAAGGACTTGATAGAGTAGAAACTATTTCTTCTGGTGAGCTGTTAAGAACTAATCTTAAAATGAAAGAGACTGCAGGACTGATATAGAGGAGCACACTTTCAGGCAAAGGGGAGAGGAAATCTGAACTATCTTTTGAATGGGAGGTGGATGCCAAGAATCAGTTGGAGCTTTCAAGACAGATTGACAGGTATTTGTGGGTAAGGATATCGGAGTTTGAAGTTGAGGTACAGAGTAGCCTTAATTCTATAGAACCATACAACAGGCTTGAGGGATTTAACAGCGTGCACCCTGTCCCAGCTTTTCCTGATCTGCCCTATCCCCACACTCTCGCTCTGTATCTGCCCTATCCCCACACTCTCGCTCTGTATCTGCCCTATCCCCACACTCTCGCTCTGTATCTGCCCTATCCCCACACTCTCGCTCTGTATCTGCCCTATCCCCACACTCTCGCTCTGTATCTGCCCTATCCCCACACTCTCGCTCTGTATCTGCCCTATCCCCACACTCTCGCTCTGTATCTGCCCTATCCCCACACTCTCGCTCTGTATCTGCCCTATCCCCACACTCTCGCTCTGTATCTGCCCTATCCCCACACTCTCGCTCTGTATCTGCCCTATCCCCACACTCTCGCTCTGTATCTGCCCTATCCCCACACTCTCGCTCTGTATCTGCCCTATCCCCACACTCTCGCTCTGTATCTGCCCTATCCCCACACTCTCGCTCTGTATCTGCCCTATCCCCACACTCTCGCTCTGTCTCTGCCCTATCCCCACACTCTCGCTCTGTATCTGCCCTATCCCCCCACACTCGCTCTGTACCTGCCCTATCCCCACACTCTCGCTCTGTACCTGCCCTATCCCCACACTCTCGCTCTGTATCTGCCCTATCCCCACACTCTCGCTCTGTCTCTGCCCTATCCCCACACTGTCGCTCTGTCTCTGCCCTATCCCCACACTGTCGCTCTGTCTCTGCCCTATCCCCACACTCTCGCTCTGTATCTGCCCTATCCCCACACTCTCGCTCTGTATCTGCCCTATCCCCACACTCTCGCTCTGTGTCTGCCCTATCCCCACACTCTCGCTCTGTATCTGCCCTATCCCCACACTCTCGCTCTGTATCTGCCCTATCCCCACACTCTCGCTCTGTATCTGCCCTATCCCCACACTCTCGCTCTGTATCTGCCCTATCCCCACACTCTCGCTCTGTATCTGCCCCTCCCTTTGCTGACCTCTTAGTTTTTTCAGTTGGCTTCACAAATCTCCCGTCTGTGTAAATCTTCCCCTGTCTCATTGTTCTCTCTGATTTGCTCCTATGTTTGCTTTTTCTTGTACAGACACACAACTCCCGTCTGGAATAACTCTTCTGAGTAATAGTCAGGATACATCAAGTTCATGGAACCCACAAGTCAGACTAATTCCTGGTGCAAAAACAGACGATACAGGGGAGTCCACTGAACACCTGATCCAACATTGCACTTTTAAGATTGGATGGGGGCCCCTGTGACCGCCCTGGGGGACCCTGTGACCGCCCTGGGGGCCCCTGTGACCGCCCTGGGGGCCCCTGTGACCGCCCTGGGGGCCCCTGTGACCGCCCTGGGGGCCCCTGTGACCGCCCTGGGGGCCCCTGTGACCGCCCTGGGGGCCCCTGTGACCGCCCTGGGGGACCCTGTGACCGCCCTGGGGGACCCTGTGACCGCCCTGGGGGCCCCTGTGACCGCCCTGGGGGCCCCTGTGACCGCCCTGGGGGCCCCTGTGACCGCCCTGGGGGCCCCTGTGACCGCCCTGGGGGCCCCTGTGACCGCCCTGGGGGCCCCTGTGACCGCCCTGGGGGCCCCTGTGACCGCCCTGGCGGACCCTGTGACCGCCCTGGGGGCCCCTGTGACCGCCCTGGCGGACCCTGTGACCGCCCTGGCAGACCCTGTGACCGCCCTGGCAGACCCTGTGACCGTCATTTGACTTGCACAGACATGGTGCTGTGAAAAACCTCAGTATTTCCATTAGCTGAAGGATATGTTCGGATGGAATTTGTTTGGTTTGATTAATGATCAGGTAAACAGTGAAGGTCCTGCTCTTTATTCTCCAATGTTGACAGGAAATGTCCGTGCTTCATGCAAACTGTTTTTCAGTGGGTTAATACACAGACTTGTTTACCAACCATACGTCTCTGCTCTGAGATTGGGTGGAACGTCAGTCAGTTATCTTTCCACCGTGTGCCTGAGTGAATTTCAGTGTAGAGTCGCACTGAGTAACAGCCTGGCCTGTTGGTGTCCCGATTGCAGTATCTGTGGGCAGGCTACGATAGGCAGCAAACCGGGCCTATCAATCCGTAACAACATTATAGCTTTGTGCTGAACTACATGAGGCATTCTCTAAACTGAATGTTACTCCTTAAAATACCAGGAAAATGTTCGAGGAGAGGTGAATCTCCAATGCCCTATTCCAGATGGATTCATTTGAAAAGCAATCATCTGCAGGAGGGTTTTATAATCATTGGAAAAAGGGTTTGGGATTGTAATTTTGTGAAGGATGTTGGACTCTGGCACTCATTTGTGTGGCCAGGAGGTGTGGCCACATTTATCACAGTTTTGCAGATTCGTCAAAACGCCCTTGATATCAGCCCAGTTCACTGACAACACAGGCAGCAGCTCTGGGGATCTCTGTCCCTGACACACACTGGGGTAAGGTGTCCACACACACTGACTTTCACTGGGGTACGGGTCCCACACACACTGACTCTCACTGGGGTACGGGTTCCACACACACTGACTCTCACTGGGGTACGGGTCCCACACACACTGACTCTCACTGGGGTACAGGTCCCACACACACTGACTCTCACTGGGGTATGGGTCCCACACACACTGACTCTCACTGGGGTACGGGTCCCACACACACTGACTCTCACTGGGGTACGGGTTCCACACACACTGACTCTCACTGGGGTAAGGTGTCCACACACACTGACTCTCACTGGGGTACGGGTCTCACACACACTGACTCTCACTGGGGTACGGGTCACACACACACTGACTCTCACTGGGGTACGGGTCCCTCACAACTGACTCTCACTGGGGTACAGTTCCACACACACTGACTCTCACTGCGGTATAGTTCCACACACACTGACTCTCACTGGGGTACGGGTCCCCCACACACTGACTCTCACTGGGGTAAGGTGTCCACACACACTGACTCTCACTGGGGTACGGGTCTCACACACACTGACTCTCACTGGGGTACGGGTCCCACACACTGACTCTCACTGGGGTACAGTTCCACACACACTGACTCTCACTGCGGTATAGTTCCACACACACTGACTCTCACTGGGGTACGGGTCCCCCACACACTGACTCTCACTGGGGTAAGGTGTCCACACACACTGACTCTCACTGGGGTACGGGTCTCACACACACTGACTCTCACTGGGGTACGGGTCCCACACACTGACTCTCACTGGGATACGGGTTCCACACACACTGACTCTCACTGGGGTACGGGTCCCACACACACTGACTCTCACTGGGGTACGGGTCCCACACACTGACTCTCACTGGGGTACGGGTCCCTCACAACTGACTCTCACTGGGGTACGGGTCCCACACACACTGACTCTCACTGGGGTACGGGTTCCTCACAACTGACTCTCAGATGCTGCGGGTTCGTCACACACTGACTCTCACTGGGATACAGTTCCACACACTGACTCTCACTGGGGTACGGGTCCCACACACACTGACTCTCACTGGGATACGGGTTCCACACACACTGACTTCACAGGGGTACGGGTCCCACACACACTGACCGTTACTGGAGTATGTGTCCCATACACGCTGACTCTCACTGGAGCGGGGGCGATCTGGCAATGCTGAATATGATGAGATATTACTGGTCGCCAATATCACGATGGTTAGGAAGTGGGCCGTGGTGGAGGTGTCGGCTGGAGGATTGATCATGATTAAGGGGGTAACCCTAACCCTAACTTCCACCATTGTCGCTGGCTCCGTACTCTGTGAGCCCAGTGGTGTTGACCCTAAGGTTGTGAGGCAGCATCTGGGGCTGGAGGGTTCCTCGGTGTGGGCACCGATCTGTGATAACCACAGCATGGCTGGGCTGGATGCATGGTTTTGGGGTGACAGAAGCAGGGATTGAGCGCATTGGCGATCTGTTTAGGGGAAGAAATTGGCGAAGTTGGAGGAACTGAAGGAAGTGTACGAGCTGCCCTGGGGGAATGGCTTTAGGTACCTGCAGGTCCAAGATTTTGTAAGGAGAGAGGTGCCACCCTTTCCTGGGCTGTCATCCCTGGAATTGCAGAAGGATGACATACGGGGGGGAGATTGAAGTGTTCGATACCTACAAGGAATTGATGGAGTTGGAGGGAGCCCTGGTGGGGGACATTAAGCGTAAATGGGAGGAGGAGCTGGGAGTGGAGGTGGAGGCTGAGACGATCCTGTGGAAGGTGAACACGTCCTCGTTGTGTGTGAGGCTAAGCCTCATCCAGTCAAAGTGGTACTTGGCGCATATGACGGTGACGAGAATGAGTAAGTTCTTTGCGGGGGTTGAGGATGGGTGTGGGCGGTGCATGGGGGTCCCGCAAATCATGTTCACATGTTCTGGGCGTGTCCAAGACTGAGGGGTTCTGGCAGCGGTTCTCGGACGTGATGTCCGAGGTGTGGGTGTGGAGGTGGTCCCGAATCCAGAGGTGCCGATATTTGGGGTGTTGGAAATCCCGGGAGTCCAGGGGAGAGAGAGGCCGATGTTTTGGCCTTTGCCTCCCTGGTAGCCCGGAGGAGGGGGGGGATCAGGGGAGCAGGGGGGAGTAGGTGTTGGTAGTTTATTGAGTTGTTCTCCGTTTCGGTTTGTTTCTATGACAATGCCTTGAATAAAAATATTTTTTAAAAGCTTATAGAACATACAGTGCAGAAGGAAGCCATTCGACCCATTGAGTCTGCTCTGCCCCACTTAAGCCCTTCCACCCTATCCCCATAACCCAGTAACCCCTCCGAACCTTTTTGGTCACTAAGGGCAATTTGGCATGGCCAATCCACCTAACTTGCACATCTTTGGACTGTGGGAGGAAACCGGAGCACCCGGAGGAAACCCACGCGCACACGGGGAGAACGTGCAGATTCCGCACGGACAGTGACCCAGCGGGGAATCGAACCTGGGACCGTGGAGCTGTGAAGCCACAGTGCTAGCCACGTGTGTTACCATGCTGCCCAAATTATACTGCATTATTGTGAACATGACAATGCTCACAGGAGAAAAGACATCCAGTCTGTCTGGGATACATCAGAGGTTGTGTGGGAAAGTAAAAATGGAGATTGTGGAGGATCTAGTTGCAATATTCCAATCCATTAACTCCTCCTAACCTTTTTGGATACTAAGGGCCATTTATCGTGGCCAATCCACCTAACCTGCGCGTCTTTGGACTGTGGGAGGAAACCGGAGCGCCCGGAGGAAACCCACGCAGACGCTGGGGGGAAAGTGCAACACACAGTCACCTGAGGCCAGAATTGAACCTGGGACCCTTGAGCTGCGACACAGCAGTGCTAACCACTGTGCCACCGTGCCGCTCCGAATAGAAGTTTATTTTCTATCTTTTAGAAATAAATTTAAAGTATCCAATTCTTTTTTTCCCAATTAAGAGGCAATTTAGCGTCGCCAATCCACCTACCCTGCATATCTTTTTGGGTTGTGGGGTGAGACCCACGCAGGCATGAGGAGAATATGCAAACTCCACACGGACAGGGTCCCGGGACCAGAATCGAACCCGGGTCCTCAATGGCTTGCGGCAGCAGTGCTAACCACTGAGCCACAGTGCTGCCCAGAATGCATGTGATAAAGGAACATCTGTGATTATGGGTGACTTTAATCTGCATACAGATTGGGTGAATCAAATTAGTCACAGTGCAACAGAGGAGGAATGTCTGGAGTGTGTAGGGGATGGTTTTCTGGACCAATATGCTGAGGACCCAACAAGGGAGCAGGCCATCTTGGACTGGGTGTTGTGCGATGAGAAAGGATTAGTTGGCAATCTCGTTGAGAGAGAACCCTTGGGGATGAGTGACCATAATATGGTAGAATTCTTTATCAAGGTGGCTAGTGAGTTAGTTGATTCTGAGACCAGGGTCTGAATCTCAAGAAAGGTAACTGATTGGGCATGAATTGGCAATGATAGACTGAGAAACATTACTGAAATGAAGGACAGCGGACACAGGTTGAAGATCACCAGCACAGCAGGTCTAATGGTTTTTAAAACAATAAATTGTTATCATCTGGAATGTACTATCTAAATGGGTGGTGAAAGCAGATTCAGTAACTTCTTTCAGAAGAGAATTGATAATTATGTGAAAAGTAAATAATTACAGAGCTATGGGAAATGAGGAAGTGTGTGGGGAGTAATTGCCAACTCTATCAAAGAGCGTGCATAGGTAGGATGACCTGATGGGCTGCCTTTCGTGTTGCATCATTGTATGATCACTGAATGGGGTTCAGTGAATTGCTGTGTGATCCATACTGGCCTCTCTAACTCCAGTTGCTCTCTTTGGTTGCAGGTTTCCCATCAGAAGACTTCCCAGGTAAGAGCTCACAACACAATGGTTGGGGGTGATTGGTCATCTCAGACCGACCGAGAACCAATCAGCTAGCATAAAAACTTGTCCACAGTGTTAGAGTTCTCTCTGAACTCCCAGGAACCTCTCTTGCTGCTGCTTAAACGGAAGTCGAGCTGGTGATGGTACCGTAGAAATGTGAAATGTGTGAATGTCATGTGAGAGTACCTTAAAGAAATGGGTGTTTATAAATGGGTGTGTATATAAATATCTGGAGTGAGAGTACCTTTAAAAAATGGGTGTTTACCACTGCAGTGATGTCAGAGAGTGGGTGGAGCTGGGCTGTCTGTCAGCTTTTTACTTTCATTTTTGAGCAGGCTGCAGGGTGTGTTTTAGTTTCGTTTTCAGTGTTGGAGCTGAAGCCAGACAGAGCAGGTGTACTGCTGTTCTCTCTGCCATGAAAAGACTGTCTCTTGATCATTTGGTGAATTCATAATTATAAATGTTTTCAGTCGTGACTTTAACCTGATGTGCTTCTGTTAAAGGTTTTGTTTTTCAGTCTTCTGGATGTTAAAAGGAAAGCTTAAAGGATTACTTCGTGTTGTAGTCTTTGTGGGTTGTATTTGAATTGATGGTTGCTAAGATGTTCACTGTATGGTTTAAAAAGGTTAACTTGGGACTTCCGGGTGCGGCGATGACCAGCTAAGTCGCACGTTTCGGCAGCTCCCGGTGGAACGGACTTTTGGGCTCTTGACAGGAGCCCCAACGGCAATTTTAACGGCAAAAAACATCGTGCGGTAAACCAGAAGGGAATTCCCCCTGGATACGGATGGAAAAAGGAGAGGAAAGTGGCCGGATTGCAGCGGATCCTTTGGAACAGCGGCAAGGAAGGCAAGCTAAAACCAAGATGGCGTCGGAAGGTGGCAGTTTCATATGGGGCCCTGAACAACAAGAGTTCTTGAAATGCTGCGTGGAGGAGATAAAAAAGGAAATGAAGAAAGAGTTGTTGGCCCCGATATTACAGGCGATCGAAGGGCTAAAGGAGGAACAAAAGACCCAGGAGCAGGAGCTTCGGGTCGTGAAGGCGAAGGCAGCCGAGAATGAGGACGATATACAGGGCCTGGTGGTGAAGACGGAGATACAGGAGGCACATCAGAAACGATGTGTGGAGAGGTTGGAGGCACTGGAAAACAACGCAAGGAGGAACAACCTGAGGATTCTTGGTCTTCCTGAAGGTGTGGAGGGGGCGGACGTCGGGGCATATGTGAGCACGATGCTGCACTCGTTAATGGGAGCGGAGGCCCCGACGGGTCCGTTGGAGGTGGAGGGAGCGTACCGAGTTATGGCGCGAGGATCGAGAGCAGGAGAAACTCCCAGAGCCATAGTGGTGAGATTCCTCCGTTTCAAGGATAGAGAAATGGTCCTTAGATGGGCGAAGAAAACTCGGTGCAGTAAATGGGAGAACGCGGTGATCCGCGTTTATCAAGACTGGAGTGCGGAGGTGGCGAGAAGGAGGGCGAGCTTTAATCGGGCCAAGGCGGTGCTTCATAAAAGGAAGATAAAATTTGGAATGCTGCAACCGGCAAGACTGTGGGTCACATATCAAGGGAGGCACCACTACTTTGAGACGGCGGATGAAGCGTGGACTTTTATTGTAGAAGAAAAACTGGAATGAGTGGATTATTAAAAAGAACGTTTGGACAAAGTGGTGGGGCGAATGTGGGGGGCGAAGAGGGGTTTTATGTTCTAATCCTGCGGTATGGTAACTTTTCTCTCTCCCACAGGTGGTGATGGGGGGAGGTGGGAGGGAGAGGAGATGGGGCGTTGGCCATGGGGGGCGGGGCCAAGGGAGAAGCGCGGGCTTGGTTCCCGCGCAATGATAATTATGGCGGGAATAGAGAAGCAGGAAGGAGGGGGCGTCGCACGGTGCGAGCCGTGGTCACGGGGGGAAGCCGAGGTCAGCCAGAGTTTGCTGACTTCTGGGAGCAACATGGGGGGAGTAATTACGCTAGCGGGGGGTCTAGCGGGGGGGGGGGGGTGGGAGGGGGGAATAACTGGGTTGCTGCTGCTGGGGAAAGGGGGGAGTGGGTAGGGGAGAGGATGGGCGGGGGGGCACCGCCTGGGGGAGATACAGCTGCGTGGGAACTGGGTGAGAAGCTGGAAAAAGATGATGGCTAATCGGCAAGGGGGGGGGGGGGGTGGGAAGCCCCCCAACTCGGCTGATCACGTGGAACGTGAGAGGGCTCAACGGGCCGATAAAGAGGGCACGGGTACTCGCACACCTTAAGAAACTTAAAGCAGATGTGGTTATGTTACAGGAAACGCACCTGAAACTGATAGACCAGGTTAGGCTGCGCAAAGGATGGGTGGGGCAGGTGTTCCATTCGGGGCTGGATGCGAAAAACAGGGGGGTGGCTATATTAGTGGGGAAGCGGGTAATGTTCGAGGCAAAGACTATAGTGGCGGATCACGGGGGCAGATACGTGATGGTGAGTGGCAAACTACAGGGAGAGATGGTGGTTTTGGTAAATGTGTATGCCCCGAACTGGGATGATGCCAATTTTATGAGGCGAATGCTAGGACGCATTCCGGACCTAGAGACGGGAAAGCTGATAATGGGGGGAGACTTTAACACGGTGTTGGAACCAGGGCTGGATAGGTCGAAGTCCAGGACTGGGAGGAGGCCGGCAGCAGCCAAGGTGCTTAAAGATTTTATGGAGCAGATGGGAGGGGTGGACCCATGGAGATTCAGTAGACCTAGGAGTAAGGAGTTCTCGTTTTTCTCCAATGTCCATAAAGTCTATTCGCGCATAGACTTTTTTGTGCTGGGTAGGGCATTGATCCCGAAGGTGAGGGGAACGGAATATACGGCTATAGTCATTTCGGATCATGCCCCACACTGGGTGGACTTGGAGATAGGGGAGGAAGCAGGAGGGCGCCCACCCTGGAGAATGGACATGGGACTAATGGCGGATGAGGGGGTGTGTCTAAGGGTGAGGGGATGTATTGAAAAGTATTTGGAACTCAATGACAATGGGGAGGTCCAGGTGGGAGTGGTCTGGGAGGCGTTGAAGGCGGTGGTTAGGGGGGAGCTGATATCAATAAGGGCACATAAAGGGAAGCAGGAGAGTAAGGAACGGGAGCGGTTGCTGCAAGAACTTTTGAGGGTGGACAGACAATATGCGGAAGCACCGGAGGAGGGATTGTACAGGGAAAGGCAAAGGCTGCATGTGGAATTTGACTTGCTGACTACAGGCACTGCAGAGACACAATGGAGGAAGGCACAGGGTGTACAGTATGAATATGGGGAGAAGGCGAGCAGATTGCTGGCACACCAATTGAGGAAAAGGGGAGCAGCGAGGGAGATAGGGGGAGTGAGGGACGAGGAAGGAGAGATGGAGCAGGGAGCGGAGAGAGTGAATGAAGTGTTCAAGACATTTTATAAAAAATTATATGAAGCTCAACCCCCGGATGGGAGGGAGAGAATGATGGACTTTTTGGATCGGCTGGAAATTCCCAAGGTGAAAGAGCAGGAAAGGGTGGGACTGGGAGCACAGATCGAGGTAGAAGAAGTGGTGAAAGGAATTAGGAATATGCAGACGGGAAAGGCCCCGGGACCGGACGGATTCCCAGTTGAATTCTACAGAAAATATTTGGACTTGCTCGCCCCGGTACTGACGAGGACCTTTAACGAGGCAAAGGAAAGGGGACAACTGCCCCCGACTATGTCTGAAGCAACGATATCGCTTCTCTTAAAGAAGGAAAAGGACCCGCTACAATGCGGGTCCTACAGACCAATTTCCCTCCTAAATGTGGATGCCAAGGTCCTGGCCAAGGTAATGGCAATGAGAATAGAGAAATGTGTCCCGGGGGTGGTTCACGAGGACCAAACTGGGTTTGTGAAGGGGAGACAGCTGAACACGAATATACGGAGGCTGTTAGGGGTAATGATGATGGCCCCACCAGAGGGTGAAACGGAGATAGTAGTGGCGATGGATGCCGAGAAAGCATTCGATAGAGTGGAATGGGATTATTTGTGGGAGGTGTTGAGGAGATTTGGTTTTGGAGAGGGGTATGTTAGATGGGTGCAGCTATTGTATAGGGCCCCAGTGGCGAGCATGGTCACGAATGGACGGGGATCTGCATATTTTCGGCTCCATAGAGGGACAAGGCAGGGATGTCCTCTGTCCCCATTACTGTTTGCACTGGCGATTGAGCCCCTGGCGATAGCGCTGAGGGGTTCCAAGAGATGGAGGGGAGTACTTAGGAGAGGAGAGGAACACCGGGTATCTTTGTATGCGGATGATTTGCTACTATATGTGGCGGATCCGGCGGAGGGGATGCCAGAAATAATGCGGATACTTGGGGAGTTTGGGGATTTCTCAGGGTATAAATTGAACATGGGGAAGAGTGAGCTGTTTGTGGTGCATCCAGGGGAGCAGAGTAGAGAAATAGAGGACCTACCGTTGAGGAAGGTAACAAGAGACTTTCGTTACCTGGGGATCCAGATAGCTAAGAATTGGGGCACATTGCACAGGCTAAATTTAACGTGGTTGGTGGAACAGATGGAGGATGATTTCAAGAGATGGGATATGGTAGCCCTGTCAATGGCAGGGAGGGTACAGGCGGTTAAGATGGTGGTCCTCCCGAGATTCCTCTTTGTGTTTCAGTGCCTCCCGGTGGTGATCACGAAGGCTTTTTTTAAAAGGATAGAAAAGAGCATCATGGGTTTTGTTTGGGCCGGGAAGACTCCGAGAGTGAGGAAGGGATTCTTACAGCGCAGTAGGGATAGGGGGGGGGCTGGCACTACCGAGCCTAAGTGAGTACTATTGGGCCGCTAATATTTCAATGGTGAGTAAGTGGATGGGAGAGGAGGAGGGAGCGGCGTGGAAGAGATGAGAGAGGGCGTCCTGTCGGGGGACTAGCCTGCAGGCTATGGTGACAGCCCCATTGCCGTTCTCACCGAGGAACTATACCACGAGTCCGGTGGTGGTAGCTACACTGAAGATTTGGGGACAGTGGAGACGACATAGGGGAAAGACTGGAGCATTGGGGGGGTCCCCGATAAGAAACAACCATAGGTTTGCCCCGGGGGGAATGGATGGGGGATATGGAATGTGGCAAAGAGCAGGAATAACGCAACTGAAAGATCTATTTGTGGATGGGAAGTTCGCGAGTCTGGGAGCGCTGACCGAGAAATACGGGTTGCCCCAAGGGAATGCATTCAGGTATATGCAATTGAGGGCTTTTGCGAGGCAACAGGTGAGGGAATTTCCGCAGCTCCCGACACAAGAGGTGCAGGACAGAGTGATCTCAAAGAAATGGGTGGGGGATGGTAAGGTGTCAGATATATATAGGGAAATGAGGGACGAAGGGGAGACTATGGTGGATGAACTAAAAGGGAAATGGGAAGAAGAGCTAGGGGAGGAGATCGAGGAGGGGCTGTGGGCAGATGCCCTAAGCAGGGTAAACTCGTCGTCCTCGTGTGCCAGGCTAAGCCTAATTCAGTTTAAGGTATTACACAGGGCACATATGACTGGAACACGGATCAGTAAATTTTTTGGGGTGGAGGATAGGTGTGCGAGGTGCTCGAGAAGCCCAGCGAATCATACCCATATGTTTTGGTCATGCCTGGCACTACAGGGGTTTTGGATGGGGGTGACAAAGGCGCTTTCAAAAGTAGTAGGAGTCCGGGTCGAACCAAGCTGGGGGTTGGCTATATTTGGGGTTGCACAAGAGCCGGGAGTGCAGGAGGCGAAAGAGGCCGATGTTTTGGCCTTTGCGTCCCTAGTAGCCCGGCGCAGGATATTGTTAATGTGGAAAGAAGCCAGGCCCCCGGGGGTGGAGACCTGGATAAATGACATGGCGGGGTTCATAAAGCTAGAGCGGATTAAGTTCGTCCTAAGGGGGTCGGCTCAAGGGTTCACCAGGCGGTGGCAACCGTTCGTCGAATATCTTGCGGATAGATAGATGGGGGGGAAAAAAGAAGGCAGCAGCAGCGGCCCAGGATTTGGGGGGAGGGATGGGGGGGGGGGGGGGGGGGCGGGGGGGGGTGTAGCTTGTGACAAGGCAGTTGCCAATTAGGGCTAGTTTTCATTTTTGTTATTTAATATTTATTTTTTGTTTTTTGTTTATATAAAATAGGTCATTGTTATCTGTGTTGTTATAATGTTGTGTAAAGGATGCACAATGTACTGTGTTGGTTGACCAAAAATTTTCAATAAAATATTTATTAAAAAAAAAAGGTTAACTTGAGTTCATCGAATAAACATTGTTTTGCTTAAAAAATACTTTTCCATTTCTGCTGTACCACCTGCAGAGTGGGCCGTGTGCTCCCCATACCACACAATCTATTAACAGTTGTGGGTCAGGTGAACTCCATGATACACTTTGGGGTTCTCTAATCCCTGGCCCATAACAGTGAGAAAAGTAACAAGTTAAAAATGTGGGAGCCAACCCACCCAGTATTGACTGGACAAAATTACTGCAGGCGATCTCCTTTCAAATTGGCAAGTTATCCAAGCCTGCGTTAATCAAACGAGGATCATTCATTTGAAAACCAGGGATGTGGGTATCGGTAGCAGGACCAGCATTTATTGCCCATCCCTAATTTCCCTTGAAGATGGGCGTTGCCTTCCTGAAACATTATCCATGTGCAGGAACACCCACTTCACAAGAGGTAAAGTTACTTGGAGTGTGACTTTGTGTCAGTTTTGCAGTAGGTGAGCATCTGAATAATGTAGCGATGAAATAAAGATACGCGTGCACGGCCCCATCGAGCCTGCTCCATTCAATACAATGATGGCTGATCTATGACCTTACCTGCCACTCTCCGTATCCCTTGATTCATAATCGGAATGTGCTTTTAAGCAGAAGAGTGCTTGCCTGGACAGTGTTTTCCTAGGTTTTGTATTTTCAGAGGAGAAAGCAACTTCACCGGCACCAAATGCACCTTGGGAACTGGTTTTATGGACGTCGGTTCGATTAGCTAACAACTGGTGGGCAGGCCAGGAACAGTGTTCTGCCTGACAACAGTCAGAGATTGGTTCTTGCCAGGTGTTTTTTTTTTTTGGAGAGAACCTGCCAGAAGCCTCTAGACCCTGGAAGGACGAGGAGCTGTGCCTTACCTCCTCTCTGCTGCCAGTTGCAGGGGAGATTCCTCCTTTCTCTGTGCGTCTGCAGTGAAGATCATTACAAACTGGAGGCCTAACCTCGAGAAAGACCTTCAGGGCGCGCGACAACGCAGAATCGCTGAGCAGAAACAGATAGCCAAGTTCCACCTGCATGAGTACGGCCTCAACCGGGACCTTGGATTCATGTCTCATAACATTCACCCCCCACCATCTGGCCTGGGCTTGCGAAATCCTACCAACTGGCCTGGCTTGAGACAATTCACACCTCTTTAACCTGGGATTATCCCTCTCTCCAGTCTCACCGTCTGGACCTGTAAAGACTTAATTATCTGCAAAGACTCTCATTCAAAGTATCACCTGGCATCATTGACTTTGTCTTTATATGTGTTTATGGAACCCACCTCTTCATTCACCTGAGGAAGGAGCTGCGCTCCGAAAGCTAGTAATTCCAAATAAACCTGTTGGACTTTAACCTGGTGTTGTAAGACTTCTTACTGTGCTCACCACAGTCCAACATTGGACCCCAGTCCAAGCTTCACATTGAGAAAGAAACTAACTGGAAGACAGCCACCTGAATCAGAGATCTTTATCCATTTCTTTTATTATGTTTTCTTTACCTCTCAGCCACTCTTTTCCCTCTGTGTTGTTTGACTATCTGTGTGTGCATAGAGAGTGGGGGGTAGTTGGAAAGGGGTCTAGGGTAGTCAGTTTTTTTTTTGGACTATTTAATTGTAATTACTGTTAACAATAAAAAATTATTTGTGTTTTTTTTACAAACCCAGTAACTGGTCAATTTAACTCACGGGTATTAATACAAAATCTAATTTTATCTGTGTTGCAACTCTGGGTGAAGTGGGGCTGGAATTGACCGTGCACTAGCCCAGGGATTGTGACTTGTTTGGGGACATTATCCAGGGATCTTTGGAATGGTAGATAGCAATGATTTGAGGTGCAATATATATTAGAGGCACCAGGTTTGTAATAGCATAACAGGCTGACTTTAGAAGCTGCAAAGGCCTTTCTTCAGGTGGAGAACTTGTCTTTGATTTATTTACAATGGCTTTGAGAAGACAAGTTAATTGAATTGGAAGTGAATTAAAAGTAGAGTGCCGGTTAAAGCTAAGAAGGCAGAGATATATGATATAGTAGTTGAGTCTGTTAGAAACACACAAGAGTCGCCGAGCAAGTGGTTGGTAGTGTAGCATCAAAAACATTTTCTGGTGGGGAAACAGATTTGGAGAGAATTCAGTTGCAGATCGAAATAAGGAATCTTGATGTGGAAATGGAAGGATTAGCAAGGGTAGAAAGAGAAAACGAGGGGGAGAGAATATCAACCTAAAAGGTTGGAATTAAAGACAGAAGTTGAGGAATGTCAAAAGGGAGGAGCAGTCTGAATCCTAGTGGGGATATGTCTGAATATGTACAGGCCTTACCAAAATTCGAGGGAAAGGATTTAGAGGCATTCTTCATGACATTTGAGAAAATAACAACTCAAATGGAGGGTTGAAGGAAAAGTGGACATTATCCATGCAAAGTAAAATCACAGATGATATAAAGGCTTGCGGGAATGTGTCGTAAGGAAGATGTAAGGCAATTCCAGGAATTTTGGACATACCTAGTGAGTGGGAAAGAACATGGCAGATGGAATATAATGTAAAATGAAAGATAATCTATGGGAGGAGGATCAGATGTGCAGAGTAAATTAATGTAGAAGTGCAAAGAAACCTGGGTGTCCTTGTCCATACATCACTGAAAACTAACCAATAAATATAAAAGCACATTACTGCGGATGCTGGAATCTGAAACCAATCTTTGACAAAGAGTCATCGGACTCGAAACGTCAGCTCTTTTCTCTCCCTACAGATGCTGCCAGACCTGCTAAGATTTTCCAGCATTTTCACTGAAAGGAACCTGCAGGTGCAGCAAGCTATTAGGAAACCTAGTTGTATGTTAGTCTTCAACGTAAGAGGATTTGTGTATCGGAGGAGTGAAGTCTTGCTTCAATTGTATAGAAGCTTAGTTAGACCGCACCTGGAGTACTATGATCAGTTTTGCTCCCCCTACCTCAAAGAATATTATTCTTGCCGTCGAGGGAGTGTAAAGTTCACCAGACGGGACAGTCTTATGAAGAGAGTTTGGGGAAACTGGGCCTGTAATCTCTAGAGTTTGGACGATTGAGAGGTGCTCTCATTGAAATCTACAAAATACTTTGATGGACAGACAGGGTAGATGCGGGTAAGATGCTTTCCTTGGTTGGGACGTCTAGAACCATGGGCACAATTTCAAAATGAGGGGGAAGCCCCTTAGGACGGAGATGAGGAGAAATGTCTTTACTCGGAGGGTTGTCAATCTTTGGAATTCTCTACCCCAGAGGCTGAGGACGCTCAGTCATTGAGTATGTTTAAAGTAGGGATTGATAGATTTCTGATTAACAATAATGTAGAGTTATGAGGATAATGTGGGTAAAATTGAAATGTCCCATCAGCCATGATCATATCGAATGACGGAGCAGGCGCGACAGGTTGAATGGCCTATTCCTGTTCCCATGTTCCTGGGAATCACAGGCAATTAACGAGCAATTTATTGCAAGGGAATAAGAGTGTAAGAGTAAGGAAGTCTTGCTGTTCACATATAGATCTTTGTGATGCCATAGCTGGAATACTCTTGTTTTTAGTGGGGGTGCATTTAAAGCTCATTATACATATTCATCGAATGCGGGCATTGTCCCACGCAGAGAGATTGCGTAGAATGAGCCTATGTTCTTTGAATTTGAAGAGAAGTGATCTCAGTAAAATGTATAAAATTCTTAAAGCGCTAAATTCTGAGAGACAGATTGATTCCCCAACCCCCCCAGCTGGTGAGTCTGGGGTGGGGAGGTCACAATCTCAGAATAAGGGGTCAGCCATTTCGGACTGAGACTAAGAGACACTTTCTCACTCAAGGTTTGTGGTCTTTGGAATTACTCCCGAGGCTTGTGGATCCTGTCATTTTGCCTATTTAAACCCGAGTTGGACAGGTTATAAACAGCCCGCTCAGGAAATCGAGGGGTGTGGGAAATTGGAGTTGAGGCCAAAGGTCAGTCCTGGGCAGGGATGATTTTACTGTACAAAGAGAGAATGTGTGGCATATCCAATGGAAGCAGATCTGGGGTGAAGGGTGCGGTCTATATAATGTCTGCAAGTGGGTGTTAGCTATGCTGTGATTGGATTGTCATGATGTGAATTGTTCTGTTACAGGCAAGGAGGAAGCAATTTGAACAAGGACCTGTCACCTGATAAGCATGACAAGAAGAACTCTGAGAAATCTCCTCTGTACGAGTTTGATCCAACAGGTAAGACACAGCTGGGGGCTCAAGCCCACTTTCTGCTCCCAACCTTCCAATGATTGGAGACTGATCATCAACTAGTGAATAGTTTGATTGTGATAATGTCTTCATTTCTGTCTCATTCCCTGAGATTAATGTTGATAATTTTACTGTAAGGTGTGGCTACAGGCTATCTGAAAGCTTGTCCTCCGCAGATTCAAGTGTAATTGACACTGCCGTTGGCTTCAGCAATGAGAGGCTGAATGCTCACTCTCACTTCCCACCATCCATTTCCTCAATCTTCATTTCTCTGACATTCGGTCTAGAAGTTGGACCAAGAAGTGATTCTAGTTTCCCGGCTTGATCAGTGTTTCCCATTGAAGAGCTCCCAGTTCTGCTAATAGTTGATGCTGAAGCCACCTCAAAGGTTATTACAGAAAATAAATGTTCATGGTGATGGTGGCCACATATTGGCAGGGATTGGCAATTGGCCAGCTATCAGGAACAGTTGGTTGGATGTGACGAGTGGTGTCCCAATTTATATAAATGACTTGGATGAAGGATTGAAGGTATTGTTGCCAAATTTGCTGATGACACGGAGAAAGGTAGGAAATTAAATTCTGAAAAGGATGTAAGGAGGCTACAAAAAGACACAGAGGTTAAGTGAATGGGCAAAAATCTGGCAAATGGATTTTGTGGGCAAATGTGAAATTGTCCATTTTGACATGAAAAAATAAGAGAAGCATTTTCTCTCACTGCCAAGAGATTGCAGGGCTCTGAGATGCAGAGGGATCTGGGTGTCCGAGTCCATGAATCACAAAAGGCTGGTGTAAAGGTACAGCACGTAATTAGGAAAACTAATAAATGTTGTTGTTTATTGTGAGAGGATTGATTGCAAAAGTAGGGAGGTTATGCTTTAGTTGTACAGGACATTGGTGAGACCACATCTGGAGCACTGTGTACAGCATTCATCTCTTATTTAAGGAAAGATATAAGTGCATTAGAAGCAGCTCAGAAAGGTTTACTAGACTAATACCCGGAATGGGCGGGTTGTCTTGAGAGGAACGGTTGGGCAGGTTGGTTTGTATCCACTGGGGTTTAGAAGATCTAAAAGACGACTTGATTAAACCATGTAAGATCCTGAGGGGTGTTGACAGGGTGGATGTGGAGAGGATGTTTCCTCTTGTGGGAGAATCTAGAACTAGGAGTCACTGTTTAAAATTAAGGGGTTACCCATATAAAATGGAGATGAGGCAATTTCTTTTGAGGGTTCTGAGTCTTTGAAACTCTCTTCCTGAAAAAGTAATGGAATCAGAGTCTTTGAATATTTTTAAGGCAGAGGTAGATAGATTCTTGGTAAGCGAGGAGGTGAAAGGTTATTGGGGGGTCGGCAGGAATGCGGGGTTTAAGATACAATCAGATCAACCACGATCTTATTAAATGACGGAGCAGGCTTGAGGAGGGAAATGCCTTACTCCTGTTCATTTGTTCATATGTCCAGGGTATTGTATCATTCTTAGTCGGTTGTATATATACAACCGTTCTGTCTGTAGTGTTATGGGAGCGGTGTTTTCAGAACCCCAAAATGTATAATGGAGTTCAACCAACCTCCTCCTTTAATGGATTGTTAGCTTTTGAAGCACACGGCTTGTTCCCCAGGTGTGGTATTCCAATTATGGATACGTGGTTTTTGAAACAAAACAATGTTCATTCCATGAACTCAAATTATCCTTTTAAATAAAGATTGGATCTCTTAACACCCCTTACTTCAAAGATAACCCCAAAAGACTATAACACTAAATAATCCTTCAAACTGTTCTTTTAAATATCCAAAGACTTCACCTTCAAAACAGACATTCAATATATTTATAGTCTTTGGATTTGCAGACATCCACAGGCCAGTTCTGTGTTTTCTTCCTGCAGCTCTCAGCAAGCCACACAGACACTCCCAGCTTTCTCCTCACACTGGCTTTCTCCTTTCAAGCAGCTCACAGCAAACCAGCCAGGCACTTTTCAAGCTGCTGTCTCAAACTGGCTTTCTCCTTTCAAGCAGCTCACAGCAAACCAACCAGGCACTTTTCAGCTGCTCTCTCAAAACTGAAACCAAAAGCAGAAGTGAGCTCAGCTCCCCCACTGTGACATCACTTCAGTAATATGATCAGCTTCATTTCTTAAAGGTACATTTCTTAAACATCCAGTTCTTAAAGGCACTCTCACATGACACCTCCCCTCAAGAAAAAAAACAAACCCATCAACTTCAAGATGGTTTCATTTTTAACCTTGCACCATCAATTAAGAAATGCATACAGTAAAAATACGTTTTTGTTTAAAAAAAAACAACACTCGCAAACAGGCATAATAATATAGTCCATTTTTCCCGTTCTTCCTCCAACCGAAAACCTTCTCGATTGACAGTCTCTTTGAACAAGAAAGTCTCTGCACGATCCATCCATTCCTCTACTCCTCGGCATTTCTCTTTATAATCACATACTTTAGTTCAATCTGACCACAGAGCCCCTAGCAATTCTCCAATACAGGAGCATTGGTGATCACAGCTTTCAGGCCGTCAAATGCCTGTTGAAAGTTCCCTGTCCATTGAAATGTTTTACGTTTCTTCAGCAATTCCATCAGTGGAGCAACCAGGCTACAAATCTTTTGCACAAAGGTTCGATCAAATTCATTGTTGCTAAGAGATCGCATTATTTCCCTTCGTCTTGAGGTATCGGAAACTCCGCAAGGAAAGTGATTCAGGCTTCTCCAAATTCACTTTCGGCTAGGTTCAACACCAAACCCGCCTCCTGAAGTCGATCGAAGAACTCCAAACGATGTTTTAAATGTTCTTTCCATGTCTGGAAGTTGGAAATAAAAGCAGATTGTCCCATTTTCTCAATGCAATCCTTCAAACGTGGGATAGGGTAAGAGTCCGTTCTTGTAACTGCATTCACCTTTCTATAGTCCACACACTGTTGCGTATCGTCTGGTTTAGGTACCATCACTATGGGTGAGCTCCATTGGCTGCAACCCTCTTGAATTATGCCATTTTTAAGCATGCTCTCAATCTCTCTGTTAACCTGTGCCAATTTTAAAGGATTAAGTTTATATGGATGTTGTTTGATAGGAACAGCATTTCCCACATCTACATCATGTATAGCCATTTTAGTACTTCCCAATTTATCTCCACAAACTTGCCCATGTGATATCAATAACTCTTTCAGGTCAGTTTGTTTTTCCTCTGGAAGGTAACTCAACAATTCATCCCAATTTTTAAGAACATCCTCATTTTCTAATTTAATTTGAGGTATGTCAAATTCACATTCATCTGGATTTGGTTCGTCACTTTGAGTTAGAATCATTAAAACCTCCTTTTTCTCTCCTTCCCTTTCAAAGTATCTTTTAAGCATATTCACATGACACACTCGGTGAGTTTTCCTTCTATCTGGTGTTTTCAACCACATTCACCTCACTTAATTTCCTTTCAATCTGATACGGCCCACAAAACCTAGCTTTTACAGGCTCACCTACCACTGGTAACAACACTAAAATGTTATCCCCACTGACAAAACTACGAACTTTGGATTTCTTGTCCGCTACCCGTTTCATTTTGTGCAACTTTCAAATGTTGTCTAGCCAATTCACCTGCTCTATTTAATCGTTCGCAAAAATTTGACACGTAATCCAATAGTGTAATTTCCGATTTCTCACCCACCAATTTTTCCTTAATCAATTTAAGTAGTCCTCTTACCTCATGACCAAAAATTAGTTCAAAAGGACTAAATTTGGTAGACTCATTAGGTGCATCCCTAATTGCAAACAATATGAATGGGATTCCTTTATCCCAATCCGCTGGATAATCTTGGCAATAAACCCTCAACATTGTCTTTAATGTCTGATGCCACCTTTCTAACGCTCCCTGCGATTCTGGATGGTCCGCAGTTGATTTAAATTGTTTTATTCCTAAGCTATCCATAACTTCTTTGAATAACGTTGAGATAAAATTTGATCCTTGATCCGATTGAATTTCTGTGGGTAGTCCATATCTGGTAAAGAATTTAAGTAACTCCTCCACAATCCTTTTAGCTGTAATATTACGTACTGGAATGGCCTCTGGAAACCTAGTAGACACATCCATTCTCGTCAAAAGATATTGATTCCCACTTTTTGTTTTGGGAAGCGGTCCTACACAATCAATTAGGACCCTCGTAAAAGGTTCCTCAAATGCTGGAATGGGCATCAAGGGCGCTGGATTTATCTCTGCTTGAGGTTTCCCTATCACTTGACATGTGTGACATGATTGACAAAATTTAACTACATCTTTATGTAGTCCAGGCCAATAAAAATGTTTCTGGATTTTAGCTTGAGTTTTCCTTATTTCCAAATGACCTCCCACTGGTACCTCATGTGCAACTCGCAACACCTCCTTTCTATACCCTACCAGCAATACTACTTGATGAACTTCTGCCCACTTTTCATCCGCCTGCATATGTACAGGTCTCCATTTTCTCATCAAGACATCACTTTTACGACAATACCACTCTGGTATACACTCAGATTCCTCTTCCGTATATGCTTTCTGATATATCCGTTTTATTTCTACATCTTTCTGTTGTAACTCCGCCAATTTTCCTGAACTAAAAATATCCACCTCATCCTCCACCTGTTCTTGTTCTTTTTCAACCATCTGATCAAAAATCGTTTCTGATAATTGCACTTCAACTTCATCTTCACTCTTTGATTTCTCCTCTTGTCTTAACCTGTGACTTTGCGACCTTGTTACTACACAATCCAGAGAAATCCCAGGATATTTATCCTTCAACCCTTCAGTTGTCTGATTTTCCAATGGCTTATCAACCACAGTAGGCATCACTCCCACCTGCGATCCAGCTATATCATTACCCAAGATAAACTGTATTCCTGGACAAGATAGTTTCTCTATTACTCCTACTACCACTTCACCACTCTTCACTGGACTTTCCAACCTTACCTTTTCTAATGGAACGCTACTCCTCTCACCCTGAATTCCACATATCCCCACCTTTTCTGGCAACATTCTTCCCAAACTACATAATTCCTCATCTCTTACCATTAAAGATTGACTAGCCCCTGTATCTCTTAAAATTGTGACTTCTTTACCTGCTCCTCTTGATACACATGAGTAAACTTTACCCACACAAGTAAATTCTTTAAAGACATCTGGCACCTTCTTAACAATTACTTCTTGAACAGGCTGTACAATCGGTTGCACCTCCTTCGCTTCCCTTGGGCTTTCCTTTACCACTAACAAACCCCAGTGTCTTATCCTGTTTTACCACAGCACCCTGCCCAGTGCTTTTGTTCAACCACCAACACTGTGACTTTACATGGCCTAATTTATTACAGTGAAAACATCTGAAACTTTTCATTTCTTTTCCACCCTCCTGGAATTCCTTTTTAATCTGAGGGTCAGCTTTCTTAATAATATCTCTTTATTGTCTCCCATCAAATCACCTTTACCTTTACCATTTGAGTATTTCTCATGTCCCCAGTTTCTATCCCCCAAAAAACAGACATGAGGTTACATTCAATATATTTATAGTCTTTGGATTTGCAGACATCCACAGGCCAGTTCTGTGTTTTCTTCCTGCAGCTCTCAGCAAGCCACACAGACACTCCCAGCTTTCTCCTCACACTGGCTTTCTCCTTTCAAGCAGCTCACAGCAAACCAGCCAGGCACTTTTCAAGCTGCTGTCTCAAACTGGCTTTCTCCTTTCAAGCAGCTCCCAGCAAACCAGCCAGGCACTTTTCAGCTGCTCTCTCTCAAAACTGAAACCAAAAGCAGAAGTGAGCTCAGCTCCCCACCCCCCCCACTGTGACATCACTTCAGTAATATGATCAGCTTCATTTCTTAAAGGTACATTTCTTAAACATCCAGTTCTTAAAGGCACTCTCACATGACAGTAGGACACTTGAAAGCTTGGTGTCTAAGAGAGAACCAGCCACTGATTGGATCCTGTTCCCAGGGATCTAGATCCAGCCAGAATCTCTGTGCAGAGGTGAGATGGAGATGCACCTGGACATTGACAGAATCACACTCCCTCACCATGCACTACCCCTCCTTTAACCAAGGAAAACAACCCAGTCCACCGTGATGTGGAATTGATAAGACACTCTATTGTTGTGATGTGGAATGGTGGGAATGTCGTCAGGGTCAGACATGCTGACCATTATTAAGAAAGCTGACCCTCAGCTGAAAGGGCTGATTTGCAGCGACAGTAACTTTGCCCCTGGCCTGTTTGGCCCTGATATTATTTCCATTCCTTTAGCTTCCTGATTGTGATTGAGTCACCATTCTACATTGTAACATGACTAATGGAATTCAGCTGCAAGTTTCAATTGGACATCACTTGGGGCACTGTTGCACAGAGCTTCCTAAGGTGGAGCTAACCTAACAAGATGTGCTGAGGAAAGAGACATGTGTGGAGCTGAATCGCCCCATCAATTTGACCCTTGAGCAGGACGAAATGTGCAAATCTTTTTTTCTGACAGTTAGGCTGTGTTTTACACATGTCACTAAAGTATCAGGAATGTTACCTGAACAATTTGAGATGTGACTACTTTAAAGATGATAAGATCAACATGCCCTGAGTGTTGAAGTATTGTTGCCTTTTGGACTGCAGATTATTCTGTTTTACTCCGTGTTTAATTGGGGCTTGTCTGAGCTGCTGCTGTCACTGTACCCAATCGCTGCATTCATTCTCCAGAATTCCCAGCACTTCACAGTTAAATTCCTCTGCCAGGCCTGTCGATAGCAACAATATAACTCTGAAATGTAGAATTGTAGATATATTGATTTATAAACATTTGGCAATTTAGGGGTTAAAACCTGGGTTAGAGTGTGTTTGACCGCAGTAGGCAGGTTTTAAAATAATCTTGTTTTCAAGTTCAGAAAGCTTTCAGGAACCAAAGGTGAAATTGACCATCGTAAAAGCCTGGGCTAATGCACTGTCGTTTGACTTGGGCGTGTCCCTGGGGAGTTGATGTGTTTTCAATTTGGGGAGATTTTGAGACATTTTGAGAGAGTTTTTTGAGTGGAGTTCTGATATGGCAATCCTTTAGACCACAAGTAAGATCTTTTGCTTTCACAGTAGGATAGTTAAAAAAGAATAATATGTATTTAAAGCAGAGCAGACTTGTCTGAGGACAAGGGGAAAGCTGAAACAAAGCAGTTGAAACAGCTTTTTGAAGACATCCAGCCAGAGTCTGCAGGGGTTCTAACAGGAGCTAAACTGTTCTGGAAAGCAAGTATTGCTCTGTGCCATTGGGATGTAGGATGGGTTAAGAGCTGTATTTTTTTTTTCTGTTTAATTGGGAATAGACATAGTAATTAAGAGTATTTAATTTACTGCATTTAGTATTGTTTCGGAGATAGTTACATAGAATATAGAACAGTACAGGCCCTTCGGCCCACGATGTTGTGCCGACCAATTATCCTAATCTAAGATCAACCTAACCTCCACCCCTTCAATTTACTGCTGTCCATGTGCCTGTCTAGGAGTCGCTTAAATGTCCCCAATGACTCTGACTCCACCACCTCTGTTTCAGTGCGTTCCACTCACCCACCACTCTCTGTGTAAAGAACCTACCTCTGACATCTCCCCTGTACCTTCCACCAATCACCTTAAAATTATGTCCGCTCATGACAGCCATTTCTGCCCTGGGGAAAGTTGTAAGCTGTTTTTGAGTGCGATGTTAGAGTTTAATGTGTTATTTATTTGAAAATACCAAATCCCAATGTCTTTGTGCAGTCTTACAAAATGCACAAAAGTATTGGGATTTTGGTCCAGCAGCCAGCCACTGTTGGGACTGGCCTGGGATTGTAATACACCTGTAATCAGGTGTTGGCCATGTCATATTGTGAGTTATGCTATTGCTCACTTAGCCATTTCAGTACAAAGGTACCTACCCAATATTTGCTGGGCAGGGTCGGTGGATGGTGAAGAACGGGGGGATTGGGTAATTATCTCTGCTGTTGTAAATAGACATCCACTTATGAACAACGTGGCGAGAATTTGGTGAAAATAGTTTTCTCCTGATTTTTCTCACTATCTTCTGCATTCTAACTTCTCCCTCAGTCTCTTGACTGCCCCTCTCCCCTCAGTCTCTTGCGACCCCCTCTCCTCTGGGTCTCTCGCGACCTCCCCTCGCCCTGTGGGTCTCTCGAGACCCCCTCGCTCTCTGGGTCTCACATGCCCCCCCCCTCTTGGGGGCCACGCTCTCTCGTGCGCTCTCTCGTGCGCTCTCTCGTGCGCTCTCTCGTGCGCTCTCTCTCGTGCGCGCTCTCTCGTGCGCGCTCTCTCGTGCGCGCTCTCTCGTGCGCGCTCTCTCGTGCGTGCTCTCTTGTGCACGCTCTCTCGCGCGCTCTCTCGCTCTCTCTCTCTCGCGCGCGCTCTCTCGCGCGCTCTCTCACTCCCACCACAGTCTGGCTTTCATTCCTTTGATGTATGAATATTTCAGGAAGTTGCTCAGATGGTTCATTTGTTTTCTCTCTATCGTTTTACCCAGGCCTGGTTCAACGCTGTGTCATAATCCAGAGAGATGAGAATGGATTTGGCCTGACGGTCAGTGGCGATAATCCTGTGTTTGTCCAGTCTGTCAAAGAGGGTAATTCTAACTTCACACTTCACAATTTTCTCTGTTGTTATTGCAATGTGAATCTCTGACTAATTTAGATGTTTCCCCCTTAATCTGTACAATTACATTTGGAAATTTCAGTAAACTAATTTTCTGAAGCAGGTTTAGTACGAATGAGGATTGAGAATGTTTGCTACTTGATTTGCACTCGCGCTGTCCTAACTCCTCATGTGTTGGTTTGATAGATGGGGCAGCCGTGCGCGCAGGAGTGCAGCAGGGCGACAGAATCATTAAGGTGAGGCTTGCCGGTCTTCGCGTCACATCATCTGAAACATTTCAATATCTTGCTGTAATTATTCACTTTGCCTATTATTCTCTTAAACATTTGGTCCACCTTATTTCAGGAGCAGTAACTCGCCACATAATCAGCTTAACTCCTCATGTACTATTGGACTACCTCAAACACCAGGGCCTCGCATTCAATTTAGTTAGAAGCCTCGCTCTTTCTCCCTTCTCTCTCTCACTCACTCCCTTTCTCTGTCTCTCTATCTCCCTTTCCCCTCCCTCTTTGGTCTCACTCACCCACCTTCACCCTCACTCCCCCCACCTTCGCTCCCCCTTCACCCTATTTCTAATAATAATCTTTATTGTCACAAGTAGGCTTGCATTAACACTGCAGTGAAGTTACTGTGAAAATCCCCTAGTCGCCACATTCCGGCACCTGTTCGGGTACAGAGAGGGAGAATTCAGAATGTCCAATTCGCCTAACAGCACGACTTTCGGGACTTGTGGGAGGAAACCGGAGCACCCGGAGGAAACCCACGCAGACACGGGGAGAACGTGCAGACTCCGCGCAGACAGTGACCCAGCGGGGAATCGAACCCAGGACCCTGGAGCTGTGAACCAACAGTGCTAACCACTGTGCTACCGTGCCACCCAAGCCCCGCCCCCCCCAACCGTCACCCTCTTTCCCCCACACCTTTGCCCTCTTTTTCCCCCCCACCCTTCACCCTCTTCCCCCTTCGCCCACTCTCCCCAACATTTGTGGTTATTTCATGCCCTAAGACGTTTTATTTCTGTAGCCAATCCCGTACGCAGTTTACAAACAAACATTTGAATTAGGAGAAGGAGTTGGTTCATTCAGTCTTTGTGCTTCCGCCCACATTCACTGAGATCCGGTCTAGTCTGATCATGGCTCCAGTTCCACAATCCGCTAAACCCTGATAACCACTGACTCTCGTTAGTTAAAAATCATTCTACTTCTGCTTTAGAAATACTCAATGATCCTGTCTCCACTGCTCTCTGGGGAAGAGAGTTCCAATGGGCCTCAGATAAAGAAATTCTCTCATCTTCATCTTAAATGGGTAAACCCTTATTTTTAAACTGTGCTCCCTGGTTCAAGGCTCTCCCCTCAGTGAAACTTCCTTTCAATATCCACCCTGTCAAATCCCTATAGGATCTTGTACGTTTCTACAAGATCACCTCTCATTCTTCTAAACTCCATTGAATACAGGCCCTGCCAGGGACGGCACGTGACGCAGTGGTTAGCACAGCTGCCTCATGGCGCCGTGGTCCCAGGTTCGATCCCGGCTCTGGGTCACTGTCTGTGTGGAGTTTGCATGTTCTCACCGTGTCTGCGTGGGTTTCACCCCCACAACCCAAAGATGTGCAGGGTAGGTGCATTGGCCACGCTAAATTTCCCTTAATTGGAAAAAAAAATTGGTTACTCTAAATTTATAAAAGTTGGAATACAGGCCCAGCCTGTGAAATGTTTAGAATTTCCAGTGCAGAAGTTTAGTCATAAAAGAATCCCTGCATCCCAGAACCTTCTCTGAACTCCTGCTGACATATTTCTATCCTTTCTTAAATAGGGAGTCCAACGCTGTACACCCTGTTGTCTAGATCTGGTACCACCCTGTAAAACCGCAGCTTTTGTTCTTGATCCTTGAGTGTATTCCAGCGTGGACTCGCCACTGCCATGTCTGATCCTCCTATCACATTCAGCATTCAAAGGCATTTTCCAGTCAGAATTCCTGGGCAATAGACAGGAGCAAAAATAAAGGCAGAAAATGCTGGAAATAATCAGCATCCTGTGGCTACATTTGTGGCGAGAGAAACAGAGTTAACGTTTCGTGTTGATGACCTGCTGAGTATTACTAGTATTTTCTCTGTTTTTAGTTTATTCTCCTTTCTATCAGGAAATGGAACCCTGGCTGATCATGCTCTCCTGAGTGAGTGAATGAATTTGATGCTTATTTGCAGATTATGGTCAGGTTATAGAGTCATAGAATAATACAGCACAGAAAAGTCCCTTTGGCCCATTGCCAGTGAGCCGAACGTCGGTAGTAGGGAAGTTGCTGGAGTCCATTATCAAGGATTTCATAGCCCAGCATTTGGAAAGCAGTGGTGTAATCAGACAAAGTCAGCATGGAATTACGAAAGGGAAATCCTGCTTCACAATTCTAGAATTCTTTGAAGATATAACTGGTAGAGTTGACCAGGGAGAACCGGTGGATGTGATTCATTTAGATTTTCAGAAGGCTTTCAACAAGGTCCAACAGCAGATTAATAGGTAAAGTTAAAGAGCATGGGATTACGGGTAATGTTTTGAGATGGATAGAAAGCTGGTTAGCAGACGGGAAGCAAAGAGTTGGAATAAATGGGTCTTTTTCCGATTGACAGGCAGTGACTAGTGGGGTACATGCTAGGTCCCCCACTCCCCACTGTTCACATTATATATTAATGATTTGGATGAGGGAACTTACATGTATTATCTCCAAATTTGCAGATGGTACAAAGTTGGGTGGGAGGGCGAGCTGTGAGGAGGATGCAGAGATGCTTCAGTGGGATTTAGACAGGCAGAGTGAGTGGGCAGATGCATGGCAGATGCAGTATAATGTGGATAAATGTGAGATAATCCACTTTGGTAGCAAAAATAGGCAGGCAGATTATTATTTGAATGAGTGTAAATTGAGAGAGGCGGATACTCAGCGAGACCTTGGTGTCCTCGTGTATCAGTTGCTGAAAGTAAGCGCGCAGGTATAAGGGGTAAACCTTGTAGGACTAGGAAGAGGAGAAATGTCTTCACCCAGAGAGCGGTGAATCTGTGGAATTTGTTACCACAAAAAGTAGTTGAGGCCAAAATGTTGTGAAATTTCAAGAAGGAATTAGATATAGCTCTTGGGGCTAAAGGGATCGAGGGGTATGGGGGGAAGGTGGGATCAGGGTATTGAACTTGATGATCAGCCATAATCATAATGAATGGGGGAGCAGGCTCGAAGGGCCGAATGGCCTCCTCCTGTTTCTATGTCTGGGCCGGTCAGAACCAACCACCGAACCATTCTAATCCCATTTTCCAGCACTTGGCCCACTTGTCTGCCCTGGGATCGCAGGCGCACATCTAAATACTTCTTCAATGTTCTGAGGGTCTCTGCCTCCACCCCCCTTTCAGGCAGCAAGTTCCAGACTCCCACCCCCCTCTGGGTAAATATCACCTCTAAACCCCCTGCCCCTTACCTTAAACCTATGCCTCCTGGTCATTGATCCCTCCACCAAGGTGGACATTTTTGTTCCTGTCTATCCTGTCTACTCTCTCTATGCCCCTCATAATTTTATACACCTCAATCATTTCTTTTAAAAAAAATAAATTTTGAATACCCAATTTTGTTTTTCCAATTAAGGGGCAATTCAGCGTGGCCAATCCACCTACCCTGCACATCTTTGGGTTGTGGGGGCGAAACCCACGCAGGCACGGGGAGAATGTGCAAACTCCACACGGACAGTGACCCAGGGCAGGAATTCGAACCCGCGTCCTCAGCGCCGCAGTCCCAGTGCTATACACTGTGCCACATGCCACCATACATCTCAATCATGTCCCCCCTCAGTCTCCTCTGCTCCAAGGAAAACAATCCTAGTCTATCCAATCTCTCTTCGGAACTAAAACTCTCCAGCCCAGGAAACATCCTGATAAATCTCCCCTGCACCCTTTCCAGTGGCTATCACATCCCTCCTATAATGTGGATTCCAGAACTGCTCACAATACTCTAGCTGTGGCCTAAGCAACATTGTGTACAGTTCCAGCATAAGCTCCCTGCTATGAAACTCTGTGTCTCGGTTAATAAAGGCAAGTATACCATATGTCTTCTTAACCACTGTATCCACCTGCTCTGCTACCTTAAGGGACGGGTGTACATGCACACCAAGCTCCCTCTGATCCTCGGTGCTTCCCAGGGTCCTGCCGTTTATCATGTATTCCCCGGCCTTGTGTGTCCTGCCCAAGTGTATCACCCCACATTTATCCGGATTTAATTCCATTTGCCACTGATCAGCCCATCTGACCAGCCCGTTCATATTCTCCTGTAATCGAAGGCACCCTCCTCGCTATTTACCACCCCACCAATTTTTGGATCATCCGCAAACTCTGATAACCCTCCTGCATTCAGATCAAAATCACTGATATAAACCACAAACAGCAAGGGCCCCAACACTGATCCCTGCGAGACCCCACTGGACACAGGCTTCCAGTCAGAAAAACACTCCTCGATCATCACCCTCTGCTTCCTGTCACTCAGCCAATTTTGGATCCATTTGCCCAAATTTCCTTGGATCCCATGAGCTCTTACCTTTGTTATCAGAATCCCATGTGGGACATTGTCCAAAGTCTTGCTGAAGTCCAAGTCCACTACGTCAAATACATTTCCCTCATCTACTTACCTGGCCACCTCTTCGCAAAATTCAATCAAGTTGGTCAGACATAACCATCCCTTAACAAAACCATGCTGACTGTTCCTGATTAATTCCCGCCTTTACAAATGCAGATTAATTCATTCTCTCAGAATTGTTTCCAATAGTTTCCCCACGACTGAGGTTAGATTGACCGGCCTGTAGTTTCCTGGTTTATCCCTTCCTCCCTTCTTGAATGAGGGTGCCACATTGACTATCCTCCAGTCCTCCGGCACCTCTCCAATGGCCAGAGAGGAATTGAAAATTATTGTTAGCACCCCTGCTATTTCCTCCCTTGCCTCACTCAACAGCCTGGGATACATTTCATTTGGCCCTGGAGATTTGCCTACTTTTAAGCCTTCCAGAGAACTCAGAATCTCCTCTCTGTTAATCTCTTTAATTTTATCACAGTCCTTCTCACTGATTTCTATACCCACATTGTCCCTCTCGTGAGTGAACACTGGCACAAAGTATTCATTTAGAACCCTGCCTACATCCCCTGGCTCCACACACTAATTGCCCCTGTGGTCCTGAATGGGCCCGACTCTTTCCCTTGTTATCCTTTTACCCTTAATGTACTTGTAAACAACTTAGGATTTTCCTTTATTTTATCTGTCAGTATCCTTTCATGTCCCCTTTTTGCCCTCCTAATTTCCTTTTTTTTCCCTCTTGCACATTCTATACGCCTTTAGGGCTTCCACTGTTTTGAGCGCTCAATATATGCCATAAGCTTCCTTTTTTCTCTGTATCCAATGCTGTGCATCCCTCAAAATCCAGGGGTCACTCGATTTGTGGGTCCCACCCTTTTTCTTCATTGGAACTGTACTCTCCCTATTTCCTTCTTGAAAGATTCCCACTGTTCCGTCACACATTTAGCTAAAAGTGTCCGCTCCCAGTCCACTCTGACCAAATCATATCTGATCTTATTGAAATCGGCCTACCCCCAGTATAGAACTTTGATTTCAGGCCCATCCTTGTCCTTTTCTATAACAATCAAGTCAAGAATTTATTTCCAGCAAATAGTGGAGATTATAATAAAGGTGCTTTTTCTGCAGGTTAATGGATCACTGGTGACTCACTCGAATCATGTGGAGGTGGTCCGATTAATTAAATGTAAGTAAACCACTGACCTGTAAAACATTTCTGCGAGACATGAGCATGCATTCCATTTTCTGTATAGTACACGCTATAACACACAGACATACAATAGCGTACACACTATAACACACAGTGAGATATACAATGGTGTACACACTAACTCAGTGAGATGTGCAATAGTGTACACACTAATACACACAGATGTACAATAGTGTACACACACATAGTGAGATATACAATAATGTACACACTATAACACTGAGATATGCAATAGTGTGCACACTATAACCACACCATGTTGTACAATTGGCAGATGAAGTTTAATCCGGACAAACGTGAGGTAATACATTTTGGAAGGTCTAATACAGATGGGAAATATACAGTAAATGGCAGAACCCTTAAGAGTATTGACAGGCAGAGGGATCTGGGTGTACAGGTCCACAGGTCACTGAAAGTGGCAACGCAGATGGAGGTGGTAGTGAAGAAGGCATATGGCATGCTTGCCTTCATCGGACAGGGCATTGAGTTTATAAATTGGCAAGTCATGCTGCAGCTTTATAGAACCTTAGTTTGGCCACACTTGGAGTATAGTGTTCAATTCTGGTCGCCACATCACCAGAAGATGTGGAGGCTTTGGAGAGGGTGCAGAAGAGATTTACCAGGATGTTGACTGGTCTGGAGGGCATTAGCTCTGAGGAGAGGTTGGAGAAACTTGGTTGTTTTCACTGGAATGACGCAGGTTGAGGGGCGACCTGATAGAGATCGACAAGATTGAGGGGCAGAAGCTTTTTCCCAGGGTGGGAGAGTCAGTTACTAGGGGGCATGGGTTTAAGGTGCGAGGGGCAAGGTTTTTTTAAATAAATGTTTTTTATTGGTTTTTTGAACAAAATATATTTACCGTTATGCACACAGAAAAAAAATATATAAACCATTACAGAGGGCAATACTCGAATTGGTCTGGTGCTGGTGTTGTCACTTGCTTCTCCCGAACAGATTTCGCTGCTGTTGTCGTCTCGCGCTCACCTCTGCTTCAGCCGCTCGTCCCGTCTTTCGCCTGGATTTTCCTTGCTCTCTGTTCCTGTAGATGCCAAGTTTGTTATCATTTCCCCTGCCCTTCCGGCTATCATTTCCCTGCCCCCCCCCCCCCCCCCCCCCCCCCCACTCCCTGGTTCTCCTCTATTGTTCCCTGTCTCTTCACTCTTTCCCTCCCCCCCCTTTCCTGTGGTTGGCCTTTCTTTCCTCTTAGGTTTAGCTGTCCCCCGCCCCTTCCCGGTCTATCTCTCCCTCTCATGCCTTGGCTCCTTTCCCCTGATTCGTGACTAGTGACTACCTGGCTATTTTTCTGCTTGTTCGTTGACCACAAACAGGTCCCGGAACAATTGGGTGAATGGCTCCCACGTTCTGTGGAAGCCGTCGTCTGACCCTCGGATGGTGAATTTGATTTTCTCCATGTGGAGAGATTCCGAGAGGTCGGACAGCCAGTCTGCAGCTTTGGGTGGTGCTGACCGCCAGCCAGTCTGCAGCTTTGGGTGGTGCTGCTGACCGCCAGCCAGTCTGCAGCTTTGGGCGGTGCTGCTGACCGCCAGCCAGTCTGCAGCTTTGGGTGCTGCTGACCGCCAGCCAGTCTGCAGCTTTGGGTGGTGCTGACCGCCAGCCAGTCTGCAGCTTTGGGTGGTGCTGCTGACCGGCAGCCAGTCTGCAGCTTTGGGTGGTGCTGACCGCCAGCCAGTCTGCAGCTTTGGGTGGTGCTGACCGCCAGCCAGTCTGCAGCTTTGGGCGGTGCTGCTGACCGCCAGCCGAACAGGATTCTCCGGCGGGCAATCAGGGAGGCAAAGGCAAGGGAGTCCGCCCTCCTCCCCAGGAATAGATCTGGCTGGTCTGAAACCCCGAAGACCGCCACTTTCGGGCATGGCTCCACCCTCACCCCCACCACTTTGGGCATTGCCTCGAAGAAGGCTGTCCAGTACTCCACAAGTCTGGGGCAAGACCAGAACATGTGGGTGTGGTTGGCCGGGCCTCCTTGGCACCGTTCACATCTGTCCTCCACCTCCGGGAAGAACCTACTTATGGGTTTTTGTTAAGTGGGCTGTCTGTACCACTTTTAGTTGCGTCAGGCTGAGCCTTGCACACGTGGAGGTGGAGTTGACCCTGTGCAGTGCTTCGCTCCAGAGTCCCCACCCGATCTCGATCCCCAGGTCCTCCTCCCATTTCTTTCTTGTTGTGTCCAGTACGGTGTCGGCCCTTTCTACCAGTCGGTCATACATGTCACTACAGTTCCCTTTACCTAGTATGCTTACGCCTAGTAACTCTTCCAGTAGTGTCTGTCGTGGTGGTTATGGGTATGTCCCTGTCTCCTTTCATAGGAAGTTTCTGAGTTGCAGGTACCTTAGCTCGTTCCCCCTGGCTAGCTGGAATTTCTCTGTCAGTTTGTAAAAGGCCTTGGGGATGTCGGGATGGCTCTGAATAGGAAGAGGTAGCTGGGCAGTACGTTCATTTTGATCGTCTGGACTCTCCCCGCGAGGGAGAGTGGGAGTGTGCTCCATCTTTGCAGGTCCTTTTTTACTTCCTCTGTCAGACTGGTGAGGTTCCATTTGTGGATCCCTTTCCAATCATGGGCTATTTGGATTCCCAGGTAGCGGAATTTGTGTTGGGCTTGTTTAAGCGGCAGTCCCGTTAGGGCTGCCCCACCTACTTGCGGGTGTACCGGGAAGATCTCGCTTTTGCTCATGTTGAGTTTGTAGCCCGAGAAGGCGCCAAACTCGCGATGGTTCCGTCCATGCTGCTCTGTGGATCCGAAATGTAGAGGAGCAGGTCATCTGCATAGAGTGAGACTCTGTGCTCTCCGCCTCCCCTTCGGATCCCCCTCCAGCTTTTTGCCGCTCTGAGAGCAATTGCTAGTGACTCGATCGCTCGGGCGAACAGCAGCGTGGACAGTGGACATCCTTGTCTGGTGCCCCTGTGCAGCTGGAAGTATCGGGAGTTGGTGTTGTTGGCCCGTACGCTCGCCATGGGAACGTTGTATAGGAGCTTTACCCAGGAGGTGATCCCTGTTCCAAGCCCGAACCACTCCAGTACCTCTTGAGGTATTTCCATTCGACTCTGTCGAAGGCCTTTTCTGCGTCTAGGGAGACAATCACCTCTGGTACTCTTGCCCCGGAGGGGGTCATTATCACGTTCAGCAGGCGCCTGATGTTCGAGGTAAGCTGTCTACCTTTGACAAAGCCTGTCTGGTCCTCTGCGACCACCTCAGGAAAGTCTTCTAGCCTTTTGGCAAAGATTTTGGACAGTATTTTGGCGTCTGCGTTCAGCAGTGAGATGGGTCTGTATGACCCACATTCCGTTGGGTCTTTATCTTTCTTAGGTATCAGCGAGATTGAGGCCTGTGCTAGCATGGGTGGCAGTGTGCCCCTCGCTAGTGAGTCTTTGAACATCTCCTGCAGCTGCGGGGCCAGTGCTGTCGCACATTTCTTGTGGAAGCCTGCCGGGAACTCGTCTGGTCCCGGCGCCTTCTCCGCCTGCATGGAGCTAATGCTGTCCATGATCTCTCCCAGTGCTAGTGGTGCTTCCAGGCCCCGTTTTCTGCCCTCCCCCACGACTGGTATGTCCAGTCCATCAAGGAACCGTTTCATCCCAGACTCCCCCAAGGCCCTTGGTAGAAGGTTTTGTTGATCTTTTCTGTTTCTGTTTCTAATGTGCCTCTAGTATCCCTGATTTGTGCAATTTCTCTGGTGGCTGCCTGCTTTCTCAGCTGGTGTGGCTTTCTCTCCGTGTTCATATAGGATCCCACGAGCCTGGCGGAGTTGATGCACTGCTTTCCTGGTGGAGAGCAGATCAAAATTCCTTTGTAGCTCTTTCCTCTCCGCCAGGAGCTCTACGGTCGGGGCCTCGGAGTATTTACGGTCTACCTCCAGTATGGAGTCGACCAGCTGCTGCCTCGCCACCCTTTCCCCCCTATCTCTTCATGCTTTGAAAGCGATAATTTCCCCTCTAACTACGGCCTTCAGCGCTTCCCAGAAGGTGGAGGGTGAGACCTCCCCGTTCTGGTTGTTCTCTGTGTATTCTGCTATGGCCCGCGATATCTTTTCGTTGAAATGAAAGAAAGGCATTGAAGGCCTCGTCAGCTAGTTAGTAGGGCAATATCCAACCTCCATGTGGGGCGTTGGGCCCTGCCCGTCTCCAGCCTCACGTCCATGAAATGTGGAGCATGGTCGGATATGACAATTGCGGAGTACTCCACTTTGTCTAGCCCCACCACAGAGAAGTCAATTCTGGTGTATACATTGTGTACTGGGTGATGTGTTGGGTGCTCTGGATCCGTGGAACACATACAGGCCACCAACACTTAAAATAGTGCAACACTATTTTATTAAGTTAGAAACTGTTGAATATACTTTCACTGTGGGTTAACACGATGTTAGATTAAACTAAAGACCTATGCCTGTCCGAACCAGTCTATGCACTCAGCACATGGTGAAGATCTGTGCTGTAAGCTCTGTCCGACTGAGAGGCTGCATCCCGAATGCGCGGGAACTCTGATGCCCCCTGTCTTTATAGTGAGTGTGCTCTAACTGGTGATTGGCTGCGGTGTTGTGTGTGTTGATTGGTCTTGCTGTGTGTCCATCAGTGTGTGTCTGCACCATGATATACTGGTGTATATTATGACACTGGGGAGAAGAAGAACTCCTTCTCCCCTGGGTGGGCGAACCTCCAGGGGTCCACCGCCACCCATCTGTTCCATAAAGTGACCGTGTTTCCTTGCCATGCTTGAGGTTTTCCCCCCCGTCGCTATGTCAATGATTTCTGACATGGTCTTTTTGATGAAGCTCCCAGTTGGGCGTGTGCGCGTTAACTAGCACTACCGGTGCCCGATCCAGGGCCCCACTGACCATGACGTACCGTCCCCCTGGGTCCGTAACCGTCTTTGTCGCCCTAAACATCGTCCTCTTGCTGATCAATATTGCCAGCCCCCGGCCCTCGTCCCGTAGCAGGATTGGTAGGTTTGTCCCACCCAGCCCTTTCTTACCCGCAGTCGGTCCTGCTCTCTCAGGTGTGTCTCTTGGAGGAAGACTATGTCGGCCTTCATGTTTCTTAGGTGGGTGAGGACTCTGCATCTCTTCACTGGGCCGTTGAGTCCCCTTACGTCCCAGGTGACTATCCTGGTGGGGGGGCTTCAATCCCCTCGCTCCTGTGGGATTAACCACACTTACCTGGTGGACGCGCCCCTGTCCTCCGTGGTTTCCCTTTGTTTGGGGGCCGTCCAGGATGGCCGCTGTCACTGCTCTCTCCATGCGGTCGGGTCCCTGCGCTCCGGGTTTCCCTTTGTCCACGGGGCACCCGACATGGCCGCCCACTGTGCGTACACCACACGGGTAGTCCCCTGCACTCTGGGGTCTCCCTTCGCCAAGAGACCATACTGGGTGGATTCTTGCAGCTATTTCTTGTTCCAAGACCTTAGTTGTCGTACTTTGTACCCCTGTCGCTATTCCCTTTCTAGGCTTGTTTGTCCCTCCTTCCCTGTGCCCCACCCCCGGTCGCTCCCTCCCTCTCTGTGACCTGATCACTCCCATTCCCCCCCTTTTCCCCCCCTCTCCCCTAAACCCCTCTTTTGTCCCTCTTTCCCCTGTTCCTATCCCCGTTTGCTCTCCCGCCTCTGTTGGGTGGTCTTCCCAACTGTTGGCTCCCTCAGTACTGACCTTCTGACAGTGCGGCACTCCCTCAGTACTGACCCTCTGACTGTGCGGCGCTCCCTCAGTACTGACCCTCTGACAGTGCGGCACTCCCTCGGTACTGACTCTCTGACAGTGCGGCACTCCCTCAGTACTGACCCTCTGACAGTGCAGCACTCCCTCAGTACTGACCCTCTGACAGTGCAGCACTCCCTCAGTACTGACCCTCTGACAGTGCGGCACTCCCTCGGTACTGACCCTCTGACAGTGCGGCACTCCCTCAGCACTGACCCTCTGACAGTGCAGAGCTCCCTCAGTACTCACCCTCTGACAGTGCAGCACTCCCTCAGTACTGACCCTCTGACAGTGCTACACTCCCTCAGTACTGACCCTCTGACAGTGCAGTACTCCCTCAGTACTGACCCCTCTGACAGGCGGCACTCCCTCAGTACTGACCCTCTGACAGTGCAGCGCTCCCTCAGTACAGACCATCTGACAGTGCAGCACTCTCTCAGTACTGACCCTCTGACAGTGCGGCACTCCCTCAGTACTGACCCCTCTGACAGTGCGGCGCTCCCTCAGTACTGATCCTCTGACAGTGCGGCACTCCCTCGGTACTGACCCTCTGACAGTGCGGCACTCCCTCAGCACTGACCCTCTGACAGTGCAGCACTCCCTCAGTACTGACCCTCTGACAGTGCGGCACTCCCTCCGTACTGACCCTCTGACAGTGCGGCGCTCCCTCAGTACTGACCCTCTGACAGTGCGGCACTCCCTCGGTACTGACCCTCTGACAGTGCAGCACTCCCTCTGTACTGACCCTCTGACAGTGCTACACTCCCTCAGTACTGACCCTCTGACAGTGCAGCACTCCCTCAGTACTGACCCTCTGACAGGCGGCACTCCCTCAGTAGTGACCATCTGACAGTGCAGCACTCTCTCAGTACTGACCCTCTGACAGTGCGGCACTCCCTCAGTACAGACCATCTGACAGTGCAGCACTCCCTCAGTACTGACCCTCTGACAGTGCAGCACTCCCTCAGTACTGACCCTCTGACAGGCGGCACTCCCTCAGTAGTGACCATCTGACAGTGCAGCACTCTCTCAGTACTGACCCTCTGACAGTGCGGCACTCCCTCAGTACAGACCATCTGACAGTGCAGCACTCCCTCAGTACTGACCCTCTGACAGTGCGCACTCCCTCAGTACTGACCCTCTGACAGTGCAGCACTCCCTCAGTACTGACCCTCTGACAGTGCGGCTCTCCCTCAGTACTGACCCTCTGACAGTGCAGCACTCCCTCAGTACTGACCCTCTGACAGTGCGGCACTCCCTCAGTACTGACCCTCTGACAGTGCAGCACTCCCTCAGTACTGACCCTCTGACAGTGCAGCACTCCCTCAGTACTGACCCTCTGACAGTGCGGCACTCCCTCAGTACTGACCCTCTGACAGTGCAGCACTCCCTCAGTACTGACCCTCTGACAGTGCGGCTCTCCCTCAGTACTGACCCTCTGACAGTGCAGCACTCCCTCAGTACTGACCCTCTGACGGTGCGGCACTCCCTCAGTACTGACCCTCTGACAGTGCAGCACACCCTCAGTACTGACCCTCTGACAGTGCAGCACACCCTCAGTACTGACCCTCTGACAGTGCGGCACTCCCTCAGTACTGACCCTCTGACAGTGCGGCACTCCCTGATTACTGACCCTCTGACAGTGCAGCACTCTCTCAGTACTGACCCTCTGACAGTGCAGCACTCCCTCAGCACTGACCCTCTGACAGTGCGGCACTCCCTCGGTACTGACTCTTATCTGGCCTGGGTCCCCTCCCCTGGCAGGGCTCTTTGCGCCTGGCCCCAGGGAGGGGCGGCGGCGCTCGGGTCTGCCCCCCCCCCCGCATTGCGGGGCGATCTCGGGATCTGGCCCGCTCCCTGGATTCTTTCCAACTTATTTGCTCAGATGCTGAGAAGGGTTTAACCTGCGAGAGGTGGGGTTTGTATAGTTGAGCTGAGCAAACTGGAGGACATGTTTGGAGGAGAGCCTAATGCACATACTTTGAAATTGTAACTCCTGAAACTCAGCCTTCACAACAAATTTGGAAATCTCAATTAAATAATAAACATTTAAATATTGTACTTTATTACAATTTGCTGCCTTTCGTAATGAAGACTTTGTGGATTACTGAGTCGCGAATACATTTGCAGCTCCTCCGTTCTATCTGGATTCTGGTTTGTGAAAGTAGTTAACGCCATAATCACCTTGTATCAGCCTCCTAAAGCAGCTGAGAGTCGATGGCTGGTTCTGTGGATCGATAAGTTGAAGTGTAGCTTTCCCCTCCATACACTCCGGTCTTACCTTTCGCAAAATGGAAATCGTGCCTGTTTCCCACGCCTTACACAACCCTGGGATTTTCAAAAGTGCTCTTTTATCAATTGTTTTTTTGATGCAGTCACAAATGTGAGGTGGGAAATATGCACAATTTGTGCAGGAGCCGATCCCACCAGATCATTCCAGACAGTAACTTGGTACGATGGGTTTTGTGATGTGTGGCCTGTGTTTTGTTCTCTGTTACCAGCTGGGTCGTATGTGGCTCTCACAGTCCTGGGCCGTCCCCCCGGCTCTCCACAGATCCCACTTACAGCCACCGATGGAGATCCGGGGACTTTCTTCTTCCCTGGACAACAAGGTGCAATATCCCCAAATCCAACTTTCTCTCCGCACTCTCCAAGCAGTAGCTGCCCGGACAGGATCACAAGCCCCATGCCTGTGACGGTGAGTCTGTCAACTTCTTGTTAATGATTGGTTAGCACTGTTGCTTC